>NW_028301553.1:21547500-21647500 GCF_042242905.1 Orbicella faveolata
AAAAATTTCCCCTATAACTTCACGAAAAGAAAACATTATTACCTTTCTACAAGTCATTGTCGCCTTCCCATAATGCTCTCGTGATGGTTCAGATGACAAAACATCAGCAGATTGCTTCTCGATAGAGAAATTGGTGTCTTTATAGGGAAACTTTCTTTTCTGACAGAAAAAAATGTATCAGAGTTCAATTGCACATTGTTATCACTGCAAAAGTCAATAAAAACCAAAAGCCTAAAGAAAGATATAACGAGCAATAAAGTGCTTACCTTAGGAAGACATGGTTTTACGTCTGAAATACTAGGTGGAATTACACCAGAACCACACAAATCAGGCTTTACCTGTAACCTAGAAATGCCGAAGAAACAGAAAATAATATC
Source organism: Orbicella faveolata (assembly GCF_042242905.1). Taxonomy (NCBI): domain Eukaryota; kingdom Metazoa; phylum Cnidaria; class Anthozoa; order Scleractinia; family Merulinidae; genus Orbicella; species Orbicella faveolata. Next base: position 21,547,878 of record NW_028301553.1, read on the forward strand.
CAATTATTCCAGGTATGTAAACAAGAAATCCGATCAAAACACATATGGTGGCTAGGCAAAACAGAAACCAAAAAACTAAAAAGTGGCACCCACTATAAAACGTTTACCGCTGATGACACATAACAAATAGCAGAAAGAATGTATGAGATTTTGTGTAGAGCGATCTTTGATCGAGTGTCGTAAAACCAATTACAAGACCACAGGTATCACTCTAGGCACAACTGAAAAGGACACAGGCAATTAAGCAAACCAATCAAAACTCAAAGCAGATATATAGTACACACACAAAAAGGTGTCCCAATACTATGCAAATAATTGTGAAAAATCGTTACATGAAACTTACCCTAAGCTGGGGAACAGAACATGCGAGAGAGACTGGGCCTCCTCATCACCAACCTGTGCAAGCGCAAGACGTTTCCACAGCCAGCTGCAAAGTTCCTGTTTTCTTTCATGACCACTTCCAGAGAAAACAGTCAACAAACCGTTCCCATCACCACCCATAACATTGGGTACAGCATGGGTGTCAACGATAAAGTAATCATCTCTTAGGCGGCCAAGTAAGATGGTTTGCGGTTGGCACGTGTAAATCCAGAAATCACATAGCGAACTGTCCGTTGCATTTAGACCTTGCAGAAGATTTGCACGACCTTGTGGAGAGAAGACGGCTTCTTTTGCTACAATTTTCTAGACCAATTCGGTAGAATCAGGCAGTACGCCCTCTTTCTTAAGGACAGCAATGCATTCCAGAGCATCATAATGGCGCTTTTCTCTGAAAGTGTTAAAAGTTACTAAGTCCTGAAGAATCATTTCCTGAAATATCCCTGGAACTACCTCCGGCCAGTTGCCATTCATCTCTTCTTTCTGCATGGCATTCAAAAGTTTCTGTGCAGCTACCAGGCAAAGAAATGTACAGGTATTGGTACCATCGTTAGCTGGAGCAATGCCCGGTAACTCAGTCGCAGCATCAGATATAGACTGCTCGAGTGCTTCTGCTAATTGTTCGTCGGCTTCTTCGATAGGTGTGGATTGGCTGACTTTGACTTTGGATTTCAACTCAATTTCGAACGGAAAACTGGTGTCAGGATTTAAAATACCGAACAAGGTCATCCCTAGAGCCCAAACATCGATGGCTTTCATGTCCTCCAGGGATGCTGTAGATAATTTTCTGCTCTCCAAGATAATTTCAGGAGCCATGCACGGTTTAGTCCCACGCTCAATGTTTGATGTCTGCGCATGAATTAATGATGTCTGAAGTAACTGTGAGCGACTTTCACCAAAAACCGTTAGTTTGCAGACCACTGGCTCAACGTTAAACAAATCTTCCAATTGATCATTCTCGACTTCCGCTCGCGCGTAATGCTTGTTACTTACTAGGACATTTCCTGGTCTTAAGTCGCGGTGAATCACGTTTCCTGAATGCAAGAAGTCAAGTCCCGCGGCGATATCAATTGCTGCCTTGGGAAAAACTGGTAAAAAATGACTGCTTTTATCCGATCAAGGCAATGCAGAAATCCGAGTAGATCTGATACCTGAACATCGAGACCAAATGGCAAGAAATCGAAACACTCGTATTCCATCATTATAGCCACTGCCTTGGGACAAACTGCAACAAACTCTGCCACCTCAAGATGCCGTAGATTTTGCAACATCTTCGCCTCCTTTGCTACGATCTTCAGATTTGAGTCTCCCTCGCTGAAAAATCGCTTTACCACCACGGTTTTCTTCTCGGGAACATAGTTTGCCTTCATCGCGGACCCGAAACTCCCCTTTCCTATTTCATCCTTGTCGACGATATTGGCCCATCAAAAATTAGAAATATCACAAAAGTAACCTTTAGTGAGTGCTTGCGAATCGACAAAAGGCAACTTGAAAGCCATGTTGGGCTTCAAAATTAGTATTGTTGAAGACCACTGATTTGACTTAAAGTTTGGTAGCACATGGTTCAAACGCTGGTCTCACATGACCCAAAAGCGCGGGGAAAATCATCACGCAATGTCTTGCGTGACTGAGGAAAAGCACGGGAGTTAAAAAAATATATATATGGTCCAGTTATTGTTATTGTCACTGTTACTGTTGTTGCTGTTACTGTTTCTGTTACTGTTACCGTCTTGTTTGATTTGCTTTAATTTTAATTAATGCTAATAATAGCAATTGCAAATTACAAATAAGTAATTATTACAATAATTATTTATTAAATGATTAATAATATTAGTTATGCGCTTTATGAATATTTATCAAAGTATCGTTTCGCAAATGACCATTTTTTTTTTTGCATGACGAATAAATGTGACGCCAGACAGGAAATGAAGAGTCATTTCTATTTTAAGCATGAAGCATGAATAGCGCATTTTCTTTGAAGTGCTGGAATTATCTTCGCAGAATTCAACATTCATAGTCCAACGGGTCCCCTCCTTGGCTGAAGGTCTGGATCCGCCACTGGTGTTTGACGTTGTATTGTATACACTATATCGTATATCACGCTACAAGGTAACGCAACTTTTGGTGAGTGTGCTAATTGGAATCCTTAAATGCTAATGTGCAAGAACAATAGAGCCAGCACGTTCTAAAGTACACCATTCTAATTTCCAGATGGTCTCTCACAAACACAAACAACAATGCCTCCAATGTTTTAATCTCTGTTTATCAATTAGAATTGCTCTCGATCTCATTACAATCTAGGTCTCGCTTGAAACTTGAACCGATTTTAGAAAGGTTAGATATGTGCACCGAGCAAAACAGGCTCAAACAGGAACTATATTTTAGTGGTGAAAATGTGTTAAACAAACCTCATATTAAACAGTTCAATAAAATAGCTGAGAACTGCCCGACTAGAATAAATATTGAGCAAAAACATGGCTTTTTTCTTCCTTATTTCTTGGCCTTATCTTAATAGGTATTCACTTTTGTGAGCAAGTCGTTCACATTGTCCATGGTGTCCATGGCTTTCTGACACATTTTTTGATGGGCAAGTTGTGCTTCTTTTGCGTGATCAATCTTTGGCTTCTTCTCCTCGTGCCTACCGTTCTCTTCTTCCGAAGTATCCAATGATCCATTTGTTTCAATGAAAAACAGTGTTTTGCATGACGTTTTATTATTGATTTTAATAGTTTGATATTACACTCTTTCTATCAAACATGATTACATTGATTGACATTGCAATTTGAGCAGCTTGATGTAGGAATCGTTTTCAGTTAGTTTTACACGTGTCGGAATGGATAGCTTCCCATTTAAAGGTTTTTTTACAGTCTAATTGGATTCTGGAATCCCGTCACAAAGTGAGTCAGTTTAAGTTGTTTTTTTTCCGTTTTCTAAGGCTTTGTTACTTTAAGTTGTTTTCTTTGATTTCTGGTAGTGTAATTTCGGTAATCGACTGCATGTGATTGACAATTGTGTAATACCGCATGGTTTACTCAGTGAAATCTGTTTGCGTTTCTTGGTTTATATGATGTATTGAGGCCCTTTATTTTCGGTTAGTTGCTATTGCTTAAGTGTATTATTTGCTGTGTTTATTTCAGATGGAATAAAAATCTTATTTATACGATTCACGGGAAATCAGAGTCAAGGGTATTTTGGCGGTTTTCGTCCGACGGACCACCATTGTCAAGTTTTCTTTTAACAGCTTCCGCTTTTCGTTGACATGGAGTCATCAGTGTGGAATACTTCTACTAACGTTTATACCTTTATCCTGGTTGTTTTCAGAACGCACCGACTCTTCTTCTTCGATTTCTGCGTCCCCTAAGTGCCATAACCCTGCTTGGGGCTTCCTAAAAGGACGACTGCCAGCGCAAAATGATGTTTTTTTCAAAAAAAATTTTGCGCACATGCAAAATATGCAAATTCATGGAATCACTGTTATACGTAAATAAAAATGGACGTACAAGAGATCCAAGCGGTGTTGTTTAATATTTTGGCATTTTTGTTGCTTTTAATATCAGCACTGTCACGGTATGAATACTCAACTAGTGAATGTATGAATACTCAACTAGTGATGGACAATGAAGGACATATTCGCTTTGTTCAGGCTGGATTCCTAGGGCCGGGAGCACGCACGATGCGGTTTCCTTCCGACTGATGGAACCCATTGGTCCAGGGCGTAACATGGATCTACCACGCAATGCAAAGCTTCTGGCTGATAAGGCGTATCCAGATGGTGGGTCACTACTGACAACCGTAAGAGCTAACTGAATGCCTTTAAAAGGGACAGAAGGCGAGTGCAAAGATTTAACAAGCTTCTGTTTAAGAGGAGGGTAAAAATAGAACACGTTTTTAAGGAAATGAAAACCTACAAAGCCATAGGCCAGATTTGGCGGCACCCACGCTGGCTCATGCCTGTGTGCGTGAAGTTAGTTGCCCTTTCATCTGAAAGAAGGGTGAGACTCTTCAAAACAGTCTAGAAGATAGGGCGAAACGTAACTTCAACAGTTCTCCACAAATGGGCACACGTTCTATTTACGAACTGAACTGTCCATAGACGCATAGTAATTTTGAATGCCAAAACGAAATTGGTTCTTGTTTGGGCACGTTTTAGCGTGTGCACATAATCATCCGAATTATTTCTTCTTTTCATCGAATAACAGACATAATGCAGTTGTTGAAGCTAAACTTTAAGGTCCGGTAAACGGGCAACATTTTCCTTCAACTTGTTTCGCAACATTGTTGCATTGCAAGTTGAAACACATTGTTGCGCGTATTGCCACGTTTGTGACCAACTTGTCTCGCAGCAAAATACAGTGTTGCAAGTCTGCGGAATTCTACAGGTATAATTGCTTACTCATGTGTAAATGAAGATGGCGCCTTCTTAATATAATTTAGCATTTCGACGAATTTCCATTTCGACTTCTAGCCGTCATTTTTTTCTGAATTTTCCGTGCCAGCGAAGTTCTCTTAGTAAGAAGCTCAGTGTCGTTTCGGGTAGCTAGGCGAAAAGTTGTATTTTTGCGACAGTTCTTGCTAGCCTTTTGCCTTTTTTGCTACTTGTTTTGAAGGGACAAACGATGTGTCCCGAAGACTATGATAGCCCTCGTGGTCTTTGTAAAGGAGAAAGTTATGACTTTCCGAGAGTTACTGGTCTACTTCGAATTCAGGCTCGCCTTCACCTTCCACCTTGTTTCGTTTTTTTTTTTTTTGCCGCGCTTTGCGACAACCAATCACAAGCGTTGAATTCAAATTTGTTGCGAGACAAGTTGTAGCTTCAGTGGTAATACGAGCAGCAAAACTAAAATTTGTTGCAGAAAGTAGAACTCGAGTCTACTTTGTGCAACATGTTGCCTCAACTTGCAACACTATTTGCTGCGAAACAGGTTGGTCACAAACGTGGTAATACGCGTAACAATGTGTTTCAACTTGCAATGCAACAATGTTCCGAGACAAGTTGAATAAAAATGTTGCCCGTATTACCGGACCTTTATGAACATTTCCAAGCGGCATCTGGAATGTGAACTCAAATTGCTTGTAGATCTGTTCAATGAAACATCGTGTTTATTTGTCTGTTGTAGACGCACGTGCGGAAGTTTTATCTTTTTGTACACACTCATTAGCATTGGAGGATTCTAATTAGCATATAAGAATCGGGGTTTGTGAAATCACTCTATTTATCGTGACAACTCCGCTTAGCTAAAAAGCTACTTTGCAGGAAGAACATTAGGGTAGAAGATTAAAGTACGATCAAATTAGGTTTTCAACGGTGATCTGATATATGTTTCAATGTTGATTTTTTTTTCAATTGTATCATTGCAGTTGGAATTAAAAGGGATTGGTAGGTCGCAGGTCAAGGGACACAAAAATCAATTCCAAAGAGTGGAAAGTTCTCTGAAGGCTGATTCCAGACTGTTCTATTTTGCATTTTTTGACAGCCAGCCGACGTCTCAGGCATGCAAACAAACTGGACAATGCTCGTACATTCGTTCGGTCACGTGAAGCCATAGAATAAAAATGCCGGCTTTTTACGTTTCAGAAAGCTCGCCAAAACTGCGTGCACAATATGACGACTTCCAACAATCCCTCGATTCTAACAGGCGCTCTCCATGACGATGGAAAAGACCTAAACAACCTTGCATACAAATTCGATTCCACAAGGCCGTGGCAGTATTTTGTCCATGGTGATCCAATCACGAGTTCAGTCGAAAAGGGAAGGAGGAAATTGGTAATTGCTTTTAATAGAATTTATCTTCTGGAACAAAAATGAAGGTATAACTTTCATATTAAAAGGTAATTAGACTATCGACATAAGTAACCTTATCTGCTAACATTTTTCAATTTCATACTATGCTGGTATTTTTATATTGTTATCCACATTTTTCCCCCCTGATTGAAATGTTTATTACGTAATTTTGTGATAGCAAATATATTAAAAATGCAAAGTGTAATCATCATCCAGATATATTATAAAGATATATTTGAATATATATATTTAGATATTATAGTCATCAGAAAGAGAGGTTATGTTTTCCCAAAGTAAATGGTGTCCAGTTCCTATTTTTTCCTATTTTTTGAGCATATTCCTATTTCCTCCTATTTTTTAGATGAAACCTCCTATTTTTCCTATTTTTTGCTGGTGAAGCCAAAATGTGTTACAAAATTAAAAATGGAATCATACTTTTTATATGCTTTTAGAAAGAGATTTGGTGCAAAGCTGGCATCAAAATGACTTGGATGTTCTAAATTAACAAAAATAGATATAAAAAGTATTTTTTTGACCTCTATTGCTTGTTGGGCTTCTGTTAAATATTTTGAAATATTGTTTCGTTAATTAATTGTTATATGGTTTTCTACTGCATACATTCTATCAAATCTAGTAAAATAGTGCATGTGGCGCCCAACATAATACTATTCTGCATAAACCTATTGAAAATGCATTGAGGACACATCGTTGAGAGACAGAGGAAAGCGCCTCGCCAGAGAGGAGCAGGAGGCAATGGAAGAAATGCAAACGGCAGATGAGCTGCTGTCAGATGGCACCATAAAGCTACAGACTGCCCTGTCTTCAGGTTCCAAGGTTGATTCACAAGCTGCAAAAGTTGCATGTCTCATGATAGAAACAGCAAAAGCAAATCAAGCAAAGACAAAGAGCAAACTCGAGGCAGTCAGAGAAAAACAAAAGGAGGTTAACAAAAAGAATCAGAAATTGCTAAAGAAGGCACTCCCAACTAGTGTTTCTGCTCCGCCATCAAAGGAAATAAAGCCTAATTAAGGGAACATACTGTGAACTGTCGTTTTAGAACAGCATGTGTTCACTAACGATTTGTTGTGTTTACCATTTTCTGCTTGTTTAATTCTGAAGTTATGAAAAGAGAACTTTGTTTCTTAACTGAGTGAAGCTGTTACTGTTAAGACTAGAAATTCAATTGATGGTTTACAGAATCACAAGTGTTCTTCAATTTTCTATGAAAACATACAACTCTTTAAAGGCGTCGCTTGCCTTTGAATTTCTGTACCATCAAATAATCTGGTATTAAAAAAACTGATTTGTTTAGACCAGTATGAGAGACACATTTAATACTGAAATACTCTTTTTGTTGTATTTCATATGTTCATCATTGTTGTGGACTAAAGTGGTGGATTGGGATAGCTGATGGGGTGAAGGGAGGCTATCTTTGTCCATCAAAGTACTATTGACTCTCCTATTTTTTCCCTATTTTTTAGACAAAGTTTCCTATTTTTTCCTATTTTTTCAATCCTGAAATTCCTATTGTCGTATTTTTTGAGCAACTTTGTCACTGGACACCCTGCAAGTATATAATTGCAACAAATGGCTCTTGGGTTAATTCTATATCATTGGCATTGTTTTTTAAATTTCTTATTCAGCATATTGATAAATATTTTTTGTTGTCAAGGATTGAAATATTTAAATCACAAAAAGAGGAAAACCTAAATATTAACTGCAACAAGTCTCCATTTGATATAATTGTTTACCATATACTGTCTTATGTGCTCTTCACATATGTTTCAGAGCCTTCATTGTCATCTTTGTGTTTTGGATTATGAACTGTAGCATATATCAATGTTGAAACATATCTATCAGATTAATTATATTTGCTCAAGTTCAAATGATAATATTTAGAAATAACAAACATTAATAAAGTTCCATTATTTTTGTACAGTGAGATTATTCACAATTTCACCACTGCCTTTAGAGCGTTTGGTAGTTTCCTGTACCAAAAGCAATATCATTTGATGATGGCATCCTTGGGGTAGATGTAGCATGCCTACAAGACCCATCTGGCATTCCCAGCTGATTTGAAGGGCCTGGTCCAAAACCCCCATTCCAATTTGGGTAATATCCAGTATCTCCAAATGGAATATCGGTGCTTGCAGATGATGGCATTGCTTGATAGGAATCATAGCTGTTACTTGCTCTGTGGGAAAACATTAACTGGAATAATTTTAATTCATTTTCGCGGGATTTTTCCATTTCCTCCCTCATGAAATTGATCATTTCTTTAGTTGGGTCATTGTCAACAGCCTCTTTAACTAGTTTCATAACCTCAATTGTAGTGGCATCCAGCTTTTCTTTTGTCGATTGCCTCTTCTTGGCATTTCTAACTGGACAAAGAGGTCCTCTTCCTCCCCAAACCCATCTGTACTTGTAAACGACCTTTCCCAATTGGTCGATGAAGGCTCCAATGCCTGTTCAGGCTGGCAAGAGTCTCTTGTCTTAACCACTTCAAACAGGTCTTTAAACCACTTACCAAAACCATGATCTTCCTGGTGGCGCTTTATTCCAGTTGCAGTCTTCTGGGTTAGGGCCGCCTGCTTACAGAAGCTGACACACTTCTTAAATTTGTTTCGAGGTTGAGGCACAGTAAATGAAAACAAATCACCTCTATTCGAAACCCTGGCCTTGAGCTCTTCTAATATTTTTTCATAGATCTGCCCATTTTGTTGGTTTTTACTGTTGGTAAAAATCAACTTCCCGTTTTAAGGGTTTTTTACAGTCTAATTGGACTCTGGAATCCCGTCACGAGGTGAGTCAGTTTAAGTTGTTTTTTTCCGTTTTCTAAGGCTTTGTTACTTTAAGTTGTTTCCTTTGATTTCTGGTAGTGTAATTTCGGTAATCGACCGCATGTGATTGACAATTGTGTAATACCGCGTGGTTTACGCAGTGAAATCTGTTCGCGTTTCTTGGTTTATACGATGTATTAAGAGTGACTTCCTGTAAATACTATGGATAGGTGTGCAAAATGCAAAAATCGAATTCCCTCAAACTTTTTCACAAGAAAGCCCTCTGGAAATTATTTAAGAAAATACAACTTTTAGTTTGTTTGGATTTATATTTTTCAAGTAAAGCGATTTTTTGATTTTCAGGGTTAGAGAAGCCCTTGAACCACTGAAAAATGTGCTTCGTATTTGTGACTTGTGTAAGAAAACTAAAACAAATATCAAAACTATTTCGATATTACACAATTCAATGACCCTTCGTTTACAAAGTACCGTTATTAGAATTGGAAAAGATTCAAACCTGAATTTTCAAAAAAATTTTCAAATTTACCCTCCCTAACAGCATTATCAGGAAGCTTGATTTTGGCAAATTTCAACGGCAAAACTCCCTACCTGGTACATGGATTCCGCTGTAAAGATGGTATTCTATAGAAAGAATAAGGCTTCCTCTATCGTTCTGTGAAATAAAATTTTGGAGCAACTTAAACTGCGAATTTAGACGACCGAAAATATTTACGGTACTCGCTTGAAGTTTATGACCTTTGAACTTAAAGTTGTCTTCATGAATATAAGAGATAACCTAAACAACAGTTGAAAGTTTAGCCTGAATGCGACCCTTTCCCCCATTTAAATGATTTGTAGTCATTCTTTATCTTCTGTGGGCAATTTTATCGAAAGTAATATTTTTTTTAGGCTGAAAAGGAGTTCTAACTTGTGTATGAGTACGTGCGTATTTGTTTACTGAAGCGGAAATTTGTGAATATTAAATTTATTCCATCTAAGTTCTATTTCGTGTGCTGCAAGGCATTTCGTGTTCTCATTAAAACAAAATGGTATTGTCAAGTAGAAGGTTTTCTTCTCAGCTTTTAAAACAACATATAGTTTTTGACTTACCATCCACATGCATGGCTTGATTTACTCAGCAGCGTTACACTGGGTGTGATAGCGGTGAGATGGCGTGACGATAATTGACAAATAGATTTTCGCAAATCGATTTCATCAAAATATATTTATTATATCTTTTGACATCATAATGCTTTGAGACTACTCGATAAAGACTCTTGTGAAATAAGTCTACAAAATTTTGAAACTCTTATTACGGTGAAATGAAGAACCTGGATCTACTGTTTTTATGCCGCGGTCGTGTTATCCTCGAGTGTGGTATCACATGACAATAACCACTAAAAAATGGCCACCTGCAGTTATTCTTAAATCGTTGGTTGCATGTGCGTCACGTGCGGTCCTAGGGTTTCGAATCCCGCACATGTTTAATTTGTTAAAATTGGATAATGTGGCAAAGATATTCGAGGTCATTTTTGCACGCCCCCTCCCCCCTCTCCCCTGGTCGGGCTTACATGCGACTCGAAATCCGTTTGATGTTTTTCCGAAATGTTAATATCTCTTGTGAATCAAAACCAAAGCAAAGAATCAGAAAGAAAGTTTAACGTACCGAAGATTTAATCATACTACTGAGCGTTATCGTGGGAGACGCGGTGGCCTCATGGATAGTGCGCTCGTCTCCGGATCGAGCGGTCCGGGTTCGAGCCCTGGCCGGGGACATTGTGTTGTGTTCTCGGGCAAGATAATTTACTCTCACAGTGCCTCTCTCCACCCAGGTGTATAAATGGGTACCGGCGAACTTAATGCTGGGGGTAACCCTGCGATGGACTAGCATCCCATCCAGGGGGGAGTAGAAATACTCCTAGTCGCTTCATGCTACAGAAACCGGGATAAGCTCCGGCCTGATGGACCACTTGGCTCGTACGCAGACTTTGCCTTTTACCTACTGAGCGTTATCACAGGCCAAAATTGCCTAAGAACATGATTGCGAGACATCTGGATACCGGTAAGGAGGATTGGACTGGAGGATTACTTTCCAAAAAATACCACCTGACCTTCATGTAGCACGTGTAAATCTTCTAAGTCCTTATTGTTGCCAGGATTCTCTTGAACGACTGTAAACTATATTAAGAAAGCGAGTCACAAACGGCTGCCGCAAAATTCAAGAGATTTTTACGCAACGGTAAATGATCTTGCACTGTTGACGATCAGGTCAACTGTCTTAAAGCAAAATGTTATAAGCTTGATACAAAGTTATGGTCACTTTGTTACCAGCTCAGACAAACGAAAACGTAAAAACTAGGCTTCTGACGAGTTCTTAGGGGAGTCTAAAACTGTATTGGAATAATATCTTTAGAACCACTCCTCAAATTTATAAATAAATGGTACTCCCGGGTCAATAAGTCACAATAATAATGGCGGCCAGTCATAACCAGGGACTATGGTGACAATCGCATGACTCGAGAGACTCTCCAAGTAAGGACAAGTAAGGAGCTTTCCGCCGTCCTTTGATGTTTCCCACGTCGATATGAAAATGTTCACAAATCGAACGGAGCATGGCTACATTCAGCTGCCGCATTTTCGTGGGAGAAACTTGTAAATAGCCGGGCCGCAATATAACTCAAGAGACTATTACGCTTTTGCACGATCAGCTACATTGAAAGAGTGCCATTGGATTTTGATTTCGCGTATCATGAAATCACGCCTTATTGGGCCTCATGGTGATTGTCTGTTACAGTACAGTATGGGGCCCTGTTCTCGGCCACAAAGAACGTAAACTTGTAATTCTTACTTTGGAATAGCCGTAAGGACTTAAGATTTCACGTATAACTAGCTTCAGCATTCTGTTTACACATGTAGAGCTATCGACTGCTCAACGCTGTTTTCTCCCGAGTAATAACGAAAATCGAGTCTTCGTTCGTGGGCCCAGTTATCGGCCAGCGGGCCCAGTTCTCGGCCACAAAAGAGTGCACGCGATTCCTCAGAATAAACAACGTTTTATTACCATTTTTTGTTGTTAAATCACTTATAAGGCTTCTGTTTTGATATTTCGATCACAAATTATCCCTAAAGAGCTTTGTTTCATGTTAGAATAGGAAGTTTTTTGCAGACCTAGTTTATGCAGTTAAGCGAGGCTAAAAAAGAGTTGGGTATTTAAAACGGGGTTAAGTCAGAGCTCATAGTTTTCAGCATGCCACCCCATTACAGCTTTATTTTTACAACTGACTTGACACAAATACTCCACACAAAACTGTGAGCGCTTTTAGTGTTGAAGGCGAGCAGGGTGGCCGAGAATAGGCAAATACGCAAAAGTACTAAGGAAATATTGAGGAGTGAATTTAGGTTAAAGAATTAAACAGGCCAGGAAAAGTTTATATTTAACAGATAGCTTTATCACTCTACATCCTTTATGCCAAGAATTGGCTCATTTGGGCTTTCTAGACGGACAAAATATAAACTTGAAGTAAACCATGTAATTCGAGTAGCCGTAAACAAACACGTTTTCGGGGAAACCAGATTCACCTACCTTCGCGTCACCTCGACGTGCTCACAGAAAAACTCGGCAGGATGAAACAAAACTCGGCAGAACGGAAGACAAGGAATCAAGCTACCTTTGAAAACAACTGCTTTTTATTCAGATTCATCTGTGGCGCGAAAAATAAACGCTGAACGAAAAGTGGCCGAGAACTGGGCCCCACACTGTAGCATTCAGTATTTTCTCGATAATCTTCCACAATATTTTCGATCTAAAGATAAAATTGAATTACGAATACACTGACCTGCTCTAGCCAACAGTAGCCTTGCTTCGTCCAGAGAAGAATCGCTCACACCAATAGCCTTCAAATGACCTCGAATGTCTTTGTCACATTTTCTAATTAAAACACATTGAACATGTGCGGGATTCGTAATACTAGGGAGCGCACGTGCCACCAACGATTTGAGGATAACTACAGGTGGCCATTTTTTAGTGGTTATTGTCATGTGATACCACACTCGAGGATCACACGACCGCGGCATAAAAATAGTAGATCCAGGTTTTTTATTTCACAGCAATGAGAGTTTCAAAATTTGTAGACTTATTTCACAAGAGTCTTTATCAAGTAGTCTCAAAGAAAGATATTATAGATACATATTTCTTGATGAATTCGATTCACGAAAAGCGACTTGTCAATTATCGTCACGCCATCTCACCGCTATCACACCCGGTGTAACGCTGCTGAGTAAATCAAGCCATGCATGTGGATGGTAAGTCAAAAACTATATGTTGTTTTAAAATCTGAGAAGAAAACTTTCTACTTGGCAATAACATTTTGTTTTAATGAGAACACGAAATGCCTTGCAGCACACGAAATAGAACTTAGATGGAATAAATTTAATATTCACAAATTTCCGCTTCAGTAAACAAATACGCACGTACTCATACACAAGTTAGAACTCCTTTTCAGCCTAAAAAATTATTACTTTCGATAAAATTGCCCACAGAAGATGAAAAAATAACTATAAATCGTTTAAATGGGAGAAAGGGTCGCATTCAGGCTAAAATTACACCTGTTGTTTAGGGTATCTCTTGTATCCATGAAGACAACTGTAAGTTCAAAGGTCAAACTTCAAGCGAGTACCGTAAATATTTTCGGTTGTCTAAATTCGTAGTTTGAGTTGCCCCAAAATTTTATTTCACAGAATGATAGAGGAAGCCTTACTCTTTCTATAGAATACCATCTTTACAGCGGAATCCATGTACCAGGTAGGGAGTTTTGCTGTTGAAATTTGCCAAAATCGAGCTTTCTGATAATGCTGTTTAGGAGGGTAAATTTGAAAATTTTTTGAAAATTCAGGTTTGAATCTTTTCCAATTTTAATAACGGTACTTTGTAAAGGAAGGGTCATTGAATTGTGTAATATCGAAATAGTTTTGATATTTGTTTTAGTTTTCTTACACGAGTCGCAAATACGAAGCACATTTTTCAGTGGTTCAAGGGCTTCTCCAAGGGTGAAAATTAAAAAATCGCTTTACTTGAAAAATATAAATCCAAACGAACTAAAAGTTGTATTTTCTTAAATAGTTGCCTGAGGGCTTTCTTGTGAAAAAGTTTGAGGGAATTCGATTTTTGCATTTTGCACACTTATCCGTAGTATTTACAGGAAGTCACTTTTAAGGCCCTTTATTTTCGGTTAGTTAGAAATCAGAGTCAAGGGTACTTTGGCGGTTTTCGTCCGACGGACCACCATTGTCAAGTTTTCTTTTAACAGCTTCCGCTTTTCGTTGATATGGAGTCATCAGCGTGGAATACTTTTACTGGAGCTTTTAACTTTATCGTGGTTGTTTTCAGAACGTACCGACTCTTCTTCTTCGATTTCTGCGTCCCCTAGGCGCTATAAATTTGACATTTTCAGAAAACCCTGCTTGGGGCTTCCTAAAAGGATGACTGCCAGCGCAAAATGATGTTTTTTTAAAAGAAAATTTTGCGCACGTGCAAAATAGGCAAATTCATGGAATCACTGTCGCAAATAAAAATGGACGTACCAGAGATCCAAGCGGTGGTGTTTAATATTTTGGCGTTTTTGTTGCTTTTAATATCAGCCCTATCACTGTATGAATACTCAACTAGTGATGGACAATGAAGGGCATATTCGCTTTGTTCAGGCTGGATTCCTAGGGCCGGGAGCACGCACGATGCGGTTTCCTTCCGACTGATGGAACCTATTGGTCCAGGGCGTAACATGGATCTACCACGCAATGCAAAGCTTCTGGCTGATAAGGCGTATCCAGATGGTGGGTCACTACTGACAACCGTAAGAGCTAACTGAATGCCTTTAACAGGGACAGAAGGCGAGCGCAAAGATTTAACAAACTTCTGTCTAAGAGGAGGAAAAAATAGAACACGTTTTTAAGGAAATGAAAACCTACAAAGCCATAGGCCAGATTTGGCGGCACCCACGCTGGCTCATGCCTGTGTGCGTGAAGTTAGTTGCCCTTTTATCTGAAAGAAGGGCGAGACTCTTCAAAACAGTCTAGAAGATAGGGCGAAACGTAACTTCAACAGTTCTCCACAAATGTCGACAAATGGGCACACGTTCTATTTACGAACTGAACTGTCTATAGACGCATAGTAATTTTGAATGCCAAAACGAAATTGGTTCTTGTTTGGGCACGTTTTAGCGTGTGCACGTAATCATCCGAATTATTTCTTCTTTTCATCGAATAACAGACATAATGCAGTTGTTGAAGCTAAGCTTTAAGGTCCGGTAAACGGGCAACATTTTCCTTCAACTTGTACATACATACATACAACCTTTATTTATACACGATAAAAGACGTCAAAGCTAACAAGCTTGTGGGGTCGTGTACTAATAAGATACATAAAATAACTACAATTAATAGATAAATAATTAATATAGTTAATAAAAAATTAATGCAAGAATTACGTAATTCTTATAAAAAAATATAATTTTGATAACAACGAATGAGATCAATAGTTAAAAATAAATAAAATTTTCCGATCTTTTGTTAATTATTTGTGGGGCTAAAACATTAAAATTAAATTCCTTAAAAGTGTTACAATTAACAATATTCTTCAAAAAAGATTTCAGGTCTGTGCTCTCTAGTATCGATCTATTATTTCGCCCTATAACGTTCCAGAGGACAGCCCCTCTATAGGAAATGGAGTTTTTAACGTATTTGGAGGTAAAACTCGGTACAATCAGCCCATGCTTCAGTCGTGAAGAAGGTCTGTCGCCGTGGATAATCAACTCTTCAGCCAAAGTGCTAGGGAGCATGTCATGATAACCCTTGAAAAAAAGTTTAATTAAAGAACGTTTATACATATATGTTAAAGTGTTCCACTTAACGGTAGCTAAAACGTCAACTGTTGCCATGTCCGGTGGAAAGCCAAAAATAATTCTAGCAGCACGGCAATGTTGTCTTTCCAATGTTTTAAATAACTCTGTCTGATTAACCCCGCCCCAGACGGGCATCGCGTAAGTAATGGATGGCTGGATAACCTTTACGTAAAGTGACTCGCACACATGACTGGGTAGAAACTTGGATTTCTTCAGGAGGCTCAATTTGTTTGCAAAGTTTTTAATGACTTCTTTCAGGTGAGGTATCCAGCTCAGGTTTGATCCAAGGTAACACCCAGAAGCCTGGCCGTAGCCTTGTATTCAATGATGGACTTGCCAATATAAATGGCAGGCAGCGGACCAATAAGCCGAGCTTTGGAGAGTAACATTACCTCGCACTTACCAGGATGTGGAGTAAGGCGGTCGTTAACACACCAGGTGAAAAGTTCTTCCAGGGCACAATTTAGTAAATTGCAGGCGACGTCTTGCGAGGAGCCTGTACAGAAAACCGTAGTGTCATCAGCGTACATAAAAGTATCTCCAGATTTAATGAATGAAGGTAAATCGTTCGTAAAAAGCGTAAACAAGGTAGGACCCAACACCGAGCCCTGTGGTACTCCGCACCTAACGTACATTTTCGATGATTCTTTTCCATTTATCGTCGTGAACTGCTTTCGGTTCGAAAGGTAGCTATCCATCCATGCATAGAGTTCACCATCAATGCCGAACTGTCCATGTAATTTGTCCAATAAGCGCGAATGTAATACGCTATCAAAGGCTTTCCTGAAGTCTACAAAAGCGACAGCGACTGTGAGGCCGTCATCAACAAACTTCCTCCATTTCTCTGTGAGATGAATGAGAAGTTGCTCAGTAGAGTGAGCCTTCCTATAGGCCCACTGATTACGAGTTATCAAGTTATTGTTCGTCACATGATTGACAATGGCGGTATTGATTTCAGATTCGAGCAGCTTGCTTGGAACCGACAAAATAGAGACCGGACGATAATTTCCTGGATCGGTGCTGTCATCCTTTTTGAAAATCGGGGACACCCTTGCAAGTTTCCAACCCTCGTACGCAGTTTCGTGGTGGATGCTCCATCGGAAAAGGCTCGTGAGGTGAGGGCTCACTGCATGACTGGCTAATTTCAAAAGTTTTGGAGAAATACCGTCAGGACCGGTAGCCTTATTGGATTTAAGATGCTTTATTTGTCGCAGAACGCCAACTTCAGAGAGATTGACCTCAGAAAGTGATGGTACGATTTTCGTCTGTGTCACCAAATCAGAAGACAGCGATCGCGTGATTGAAGGCGGGAGATCAAGCGCCAATTTCTCACCAACCGAGGCAAAATAGGTGTTCATCAAGCAAACTTTCTCGTCGTCCTCAACAACAAGGTGACCCGACTCAGTTTTTAGTGGACCAACCACAGTTTGCTTCTTCTGTGCAGTGGCTTTTCGCACTAGATTCCAATATGCTCTAGTAGTCTTAATCTCAGTAAACAACTCATTGAAGTACATAGCTTTGGCCTGACGAAGGTCAGTGGTAATTTCGTTTCGAATCCTCTTGTACTCGCTCCAATTATGTGGGCATTTAGTGTTCACAGCCAATTTGAATAGTTTGTATCTTAGGTTAATCTTAAGATGGATACTATTTGTAATCCAAGGAAGTGAGGAGCTTCTGACCTTTACATCTTTAAGAGGTACGTGTTGATCACACACATCAAGGAATAACTTGTTCCAGGCCCATAGTTTGTCATCAGGATCGTCAAAAACAGAGGCAACATGAAAGGGCGCGAAGGAAATATCCTGCTGGAAGTTGGCCTCATTAAAATTCTTGTAGTTCCTAGTTTTGATTATTTTAGCGGGAGGCCGTTTTTGTGTCAGTCGAATAGAAGCGTGAATTAAGCTGTGATCAGAAATCCCCAAGTGGAAAACACCAGATGAATGGATCAATTCTTTCTTGGATGTCACAATTAGGTCAATTAGCGATTCACAAGTTGGTGTAACACGAGTTGGCGATGTAATTGTATTCTCTAAATTTAAAGCATCAAAAATACTCAACAACTTTGCTGCGTTCTTGTTCCTTGATACAGTGTTCAGAATGTTCAGATCGCAGTTTAAATCTCCTAATAGGAAGATGTAGGATGATCTGAGCCATGCGCTTTCTAATTGTTTCTGAAATTTATCGAAGAAGTCATTATCATCTGGTGCTCTGTAAATGACAGAAAATAAAGCAACATTGTTGCATTGCAAGTTGAAACACATTGTTGCGCGTATTGCCACGTTTGTGACCAACTTGTCTCGCAGCAAAATACAGCGTTGCAAGTCTGCAGAATTCTACAGGTATAATTGCTTACTCGTGTGTAAATGAAGATGGCGCCTTCTTTAATATAATTTAGCATTTCGACGAAGTTCCATTTCGACTTCTGACCGTCATTTTTTTCTGAATTTTTCGTGCCAGCGAAGTTCTCTTAGTAAGAAGCTCAGTGTCGTTTCGGGTAGCTAGGCGAAAAGTTGTATTTTTGCGACAGTTCTTGCTAGCCTTTTGCCTTTTTTGCTGCTTGTTTTGAAGGGACAAACGATGTGTCCCGAAGACTATGATAGCCCTCGTGGTCTTTGTAAAGGAGAAAGTTATGACTTTCCGAGAGTTACTGGTCTACTTCGAATTCAGGCTCGCCTTCACCGTCCGCCTTGTTTTGTTTTTATTTGCCGCGCTTTGCGACAGCCAATCACAAGCGCTGAGTTCAAATTTGTTGCGAGACAAGTTGTATCTTCAGTGGTAATACGAGCAGCAAAACTAAAATTTGTTGCAGAAAGTAGAACTCGAGTCTACTTTGCGCAACATGTTGCCTCAACTTGCAACACTGTATTTGCTGCGAGACAGGTTGGTCACAAACGTGGTAATACGCGCAACAATGCGTTTCAACTTGCAATGCAACAATGTTGCGAGACAAGTTGAATAAAAATGTTGCCCGTATCACCGGACCTTTATGAACGTTTCCAAGCGGCATCTGGAATGTGAACTCAAATTGCTTGTAGATCTGTTCAATGAAACATCGTGTTTACTTGTCTGTTGTAGACGCACGTGCGGAAGTTTTATCTTTTTGTACACACTCATTAGCATTGGAGGATTCTAATTAGCATATAAGAATCGGGGTTTGTGAAATCACTCTTTATCGTGACAACTCCGCTTAGCTAAAAAGCTACTTTGCAGGAAGAACATTAAGGTAGAAGATTAAAGCACGATCACATTAGGTTTTCAACGGTGATCTGATATATGTTTCAATGTTGATATATGTTTCAATGTTGATATATTTTTCAATTGTATCATTGCAGTTGGAATTAAAAGGGATTGGTAGGTCGCAGGTCAAGGGACACAAAAATCAATTCCAAAGAGCGGAAAGTTTGAAATAACCGAGTTCGAATTGACCGTTGCTAAATGTCTAAAATAACACCGGGGCAGACCCAAGGGAGACAGATTAGAGTTCGAAAAAACGGGGAGTACAGCTTTTTTTCCGGTTAGCCTAGTAGGGATTAAGTTAAATTTGTAAGGTCCAACGGTATTCACAATAGTTTAATGTAATCGGGTTCCAAGAATTTTAATACTTACCCTGTAAAAACTTCCCTTTTTCATGAGATACTGAGTTTGCCCGCGCGTACCGTCCTCTTCTGTCCACAATGAGACGACCCTGCAATATTCCTTAAAAGTTTCTTCAGAAGAAACAAAACTTGTCTCTTCTGCCAAAGCAACAGATTAAGGATAAACTCTTGTAAGAACGGACATTTTGCTGCTCGTTTGTGCTTGAGCATAACTCTTCTAACGTTCGCAAATTTGGGCGGCATCTTTGCAGTGCTCCTACAGGTGTTTGTGAGCTGACGATCAAAGCGTTTCATTTATAGGTACTGAGATTTACCCATAAAAATCGTAGGAAACAACTGGTGCTGGTATATCACTGTCAAAGCTATCGCAAAACTAAATCCGGAACACAGCGATAATTTTGAAATAAAAATTTAAAAAATAAGCCGTCGTGGTTCACGTTCTCCAGACGACGAAAAATTTGGTCATTTCACGTTGTTGTTTTGCAGAGGACGGCAAAGAAATGTACCAAGAATTATAACGCACGTGCACAGCCATTGTACTGCTCATTAAACCTTTTGTTCAGTGACGTTCCCGTTGCCGTTGCCGTTGGCGTCGTGGTTTCGTAAACTCCCTACTAATTGTCTGAGGCGTTTATTTAGGATAGTAGCAGCTTTATGGACCTATGAAACATTCAGTGAAAACATTAACCTGTAAGCTTTCTTTTTTTATGTATCTTCCTGTTCGGTGTTTACCATACAAAGTAATATCGGAACTCGTGCAAAAAATAATTCAAAGGTGACGCGTCAGGAGACATTTCTAGCAAAACCCGTGAGAGCGCTCTCCGCTATTGTCGCCTTCTAGAAGCAACTTAATTGGATCATTTCTAATTTTGAATTTCTTGACTTTATTGTTCAGCTTCGTTGGAACCACCGACGTTTTCAAGTCGTTTCGTTTACTTTTTAATCTTGAAATATCCAAGTACCGATAAAATAAACAAGTTACTAACGCAGCTGTTTCTAAATTGCTGTGAAGTTGCACACGGAAAGTCTCTATAAACATGAAGAGGAGAGCATTTTATTATTGGAATGTTAGTTACAATTCTTAACTTTGATTCCTGTGAACTGGAAGTATATTTCGTGACAAGGTCAATCAGTTGCTTTCGCCTCGTATTTCGTTGACGGCCCGTCAGGATTTTTCAGCTAAATTAACCTTATCAGGCTTCATCATAATTCGAACTCCGTCAGCAAGTAAACTTGTCTACACACTTAGCCTAGTAAGTGTATAACAGCGAGGGTACTTGTACAACAGCGAAGTACATGCGTATAGATAATTTGTCTGCGTAAATATTCCGCGAGGTTGAAGATATTACAACCAGGTAAAGGTACCGACTTAGTGATGTCAGTCGAATGAGGGTCCTGTTAAATTTCTCAACTTCAGAAAGATTGTATCTATATTTAACACATTTTGGGATTTGGGTTTGAAGTTGAATGCATCAGTCTCTAATGATCAAGCTACAATAAATCAAAAACAGGAACAAGAAGTCCATTTCAATATAATTTTTATTCATTAAATGGCCTGTTGGACTTTTGTAGCGAGAATAGTTACATCGTATTTTAAGGAAGCGAATCTAGCCTCGCTTTCTCTTAAGTGAGACTGGGGTTGAGTTCTCAGCCGACAAATTTCATCTTCGGACCTGTGCCGCCCAGTTTTCCTCAATTGTTCCTTCAATTTATCGGAATTATTGTCGCAAGTTTGACAGGTATCTTGTCTCGCTTTTCTAAACCTAAGCATTTCCTTCAATTCACTGTTAAATATGTTTCTAAATGACGAAAAACTTAAAACTGGACCTTTATTGTTTCGTCTTAAACTGGTTTTCTTTAAATCTGGGTTTTGCTTAAGGAACTCAGACCACATTTGACGCATGGACACTTTTGAATCAAAATACTTCTTAGCATTGGTTCGTGACTTCCGGTAGTGGGAATCGCTTGCCTCGTATGAGCAAATAAAGTTTATCACCATGTTTTTCACAAGACCAAATTTTCTTGGCGTTCTCTGGCCCCTCTGGTCGGGTTCTACGGAAGGATTAATCAGATGAATTTTTTTCAGCACTTGTATCTTGCTTGATGACAACCCATAGCATTTTCTAAATGCGGTCCGACATACCTTTCCCAGTGGTGGTGTGGTATAATTTACCCTCCGTTTTCCTCCTACGGTTACTCTTATTTCCATGAGCTTGGAAAAGAGGTAATTCTGTTCATTGTATGACTTTTGATAAACCGTGTTTCTTTGAGCTCGTATAATAATTCTTGTTTGGAATGCACCTCTCCTCAAAAGGCAACCACTGTGACAGCAGGTCCAAAGCAGCCGATTTATATCTCTGAAAGCAACATTTTTTCGTCTCAATAGGAGAATCTTTGTTTACAATATTTGCCTCATTACCATAAGCGATACAGTTTCTGATGGAGCTACAAAGAGATTGATACTGAATATTGAAAGGGCACAGCACGATTAATTGTCCCAAGGAATTTGAGCGCGATGTATTGAATACTTTTTGTGCGACGAGGGTTTAAAAGCTCAAAATTGTACAAAGAATGTATGACCTCAATAGCGCTTTTGCCACACAGAAATTTTGATGTTTTTGAAAGCCAATTTCTCCTCCAATATTACACCCAAAGAGCCAAAAATCTCATTACTTACTAAGTTTCACAAACTCTTTATGTTTTTCCAGTAAAATCGTGTCTAGCATGATGCCTTCTATGCGCAAAGTCGTATGTTAAGAGGAAAAATGTAAACAATGACGTCAGCAAAGATTCGCCTATATCGTTCGCCTATCCTTTTGTCACATAGACCACATAAGTCTTCTGGAACTTGTGGCTGGTAACCAATTTCCCCCTTCCCTTTTCGACTGAACTCGCGATTGGATCACCATGGACAAAATAATGCCACGGCCTTGTGGAATCGAATTTGTATGCAAGGTTGTTTAGGTCTTTTCCATCGTCATGGAGAGCGCCCGTTAGAATCGAGGGATTGCTGGAAGTCGTCATATTGTGAACGCAGTTTTGGCGAGCTTTCTGAAACGTAAAAAGCCGGCGTTTTTATTCTATGGCCTCACGTGACCGAACGAATGTACGAGCATTGTCCAGTTTGTTTACATGCCTGAGACGTCGGCTGGCTGTCAAAAAATGCAAAATAGAACAGTCTGGAATCAGCCGTCAGAGAACACGCCCACATATTTAACTCACGCGAACACGTCCCTTATTTTCATTGCAAATATTCTGGAAAATATTACTTCCTTAAATAAAACCAAAGGCATGTTTTGAAAAATAAATCTCCAACGAACTCGAAGGAAAAGGTATAATAATTAAACACTATACGAGGTTTGAATTACTTTCGCAGCCTCTGTGGTGGACCAGCAGCCCGCTGTGAAGATGTTTTTTCTTCTAACCACCAACGGTTTCTTCAATTCTGTCGCCGATTTGCAGGAGATAAGTTTGAAATACACTACAAAGAGGTACACCACACTAATTATTAAATACTTCCCTCCACGGACATTTAATAAAATTCTTTATAATATGGATGAACATGAACTAGTCCGCGACGAAAAACAAAAAATTCGTGAGCAGTCGATCTTTGCAGTCCGTATTTTGTAATATGGACCACTGAGACGGACCGCCCAAGAATTAATTACGGCAAATTGCGTTTTCAATTCATTTCGCAAAATAAAGAGTTTTTTTTAGAAGAAATCTTGTTACCTTCATGCCACAAAAGCAACGCGAGAAACGTAAATAACTGTTTACCTTTCACGCGCTCGTTACCCGGAGGCACTCGGCACTCGGAGACAGACCAAAAAAACAACAAACTGGTCTGTATCAACCTTTAGAGGTTAGTAATGCATAGCGGGAATTTTAGAGCGAATTTTTCAGCGATTTGGCGACAGTTAAGTTCAGCACAAGCTTTCATTGTAAAACTTTTCTAGCGTCAAAAGCCATTTCAATGCTTTCGGCGAGCAAAACTTGTACATGAGAGTTTTAACAAATTTCTGTTTTAAGTGAAGTCTTGCACACGAAATCCTTCTGTTCCAAAAACTTTAAAGATTTTCTGAGCTTTGCTACATGAAGTTTTATAAAATATTGGTAGCCTCTGATGAATTATTTACCTTAAGTTCCCGGGTTTCAGTTTTGCTCGATCGCTCGACTCGCTCGGTCGTGAATTGAACTCTTGTAATTGAAGAAACAGCCGCTCAAAGGAATGACTGCATCGTACACAAATATAAGCTTACATTTATGACATTTTCCTTTAAGCCTCAGTCTTCTGTTCATTTAGGCTTATTTTACCAAATATCGAAAATGACAGAGATCATTTTAAAAAGCCATTCATGTGTTCAAGTTCAGCCTTAAAAGGCGCAACTCATCAATTTAAGAAGTGGAAAGGAAAACGAAACCCACAAACCTGCTATTGAATATGAGCATCTCAAACAGCTCAAAGCCAGGGGTGTTTGTTCGCTTTCTTCTCAGCTTTGGCTTCTAAGAAATATCTGGTTTCATATTGTTCTTTTCTTTTGCCGAAGAGGACATGAAGGACAGAGAGCTCAGCAACCAAAAGTTTCAACCATGTGAAGTTGGTTTTCAATTTTTCGGAAAACTGGTCCAAATTTAAGCTTAACTAACTTTTGAGAAACGCTTTTACTCACTGCAAGTTTCGTTTGTTGTCAGCTTGATATTTAGGTTAACCGAATAGTTTTAAGTTGTTTGTTTGCCCGAGATCGAGAAAATGTAAAATATGAATTCGCTGCGATCCAAGAAAAACTTTGATGTGTTGCTTTGTCAGATTTTTGAATGAACATTTTCGCGAGGTTTATGGCGCTTTGACGTCATGTAAGCCGGACGAGATTCAATATAATTATACTATCTCAAAAGTCTCAATGTTATAAAAAAAAAATGGTAAACGTGCAGCGTGCAACTATCAAGTTATGGATGCACTTGGGTGGTTTGCTAAGCACTCAAGAAGCAAGAGTCGCACGAGGCGATAGCCGAGTGCGATTCTTACGCTTCTTTCGTGCTTAGCAACCTCCCGTGTGCATCCATAACTCGATAGTTGCACTCTGCACGCTTACTATTTCTTAAACATGTTGAGGTACTACTTTGTTTCTGTACTGTGGCTGAACTCCTAATAAACAACCGCACGTTTTATAATAAAGTGTTTTGCTTATGATTGCAATCTTGTCAAAGATCGGCATACTTAAAGCGTGCACTAACAGGTGAACATTGGCAAAACTACCGATATATTCAATGATTGTGCCGTTTATCGTTAGTACTTTCAGTGAAGAAATTTTGCTTGATTTGGAAAGTCTTGGTTTCCATAACCAAAATGCTTGTCACATAAGCTTTGCTTTCATGAAAAGAGTAAATTATTGTTGGTAAACTGATTCTTAAGAATCTAGTTTCAATCTTACCAGTTTCACACTATCAACTGCGTGGAAACGGAAATGGTATATTGCGTGAGTTCGCGGTTCAGAACTAAAAAGACTATGGGCAGGGGATCGTGCAGACACAAGTCTTGTGGATCAGCCTTCTTCTGTCAGTAAAAGGAAAGCTAGAAACATTGGCACTCAGTTTAAGTGTTTAGTCAAGACACTAATTTTCTATGGCTTTTTGTTGAGTTTTAAGGGTTAATTTTTAAGACTTAATTTATGATAGGAGTTTAGGTTTTAATTGTTAAAATTAGTCGGTAGTTTTATTCTTAACTTGTACTTGTAAGAAATCATTATACTAGTGTAACTGTAATGTGCTTTGATTATTTTTATGGAAAAAGATCAATATAAATATTAAATATTATCATTATGTTAACGGGTTTTTTTTCTAAACAGAAAAGTCCCGTTTAAGTCAAACATAAAATCATAAGATAGCGGACTGCTCCACCGAAAGTTAATTTTGCTAGCTTTTACGTTTGATACACATGGTCAAGTTAAATGACGTGGTACATTTTTCTTCTCCCCAAATGCGTATGTGAATAGGGTTTGCCAAACAATTGTTGGTTGTTCTTTCCTGTTGCTATATTATAAATGATTTTCCGCTTGCATGCGTAGGTTCTCATCTTTTCAGTCGGCATTACTAACTGCTAAGCCTCATTAAAAGTAGTTTTACATATTGCGCGATACATTTTCACTATTACAACGTAAGTTCCAAGTTTCTCGTGACGGTATGTAAAGTTTATAAAAGAGTACCCTAAAAATCGTGAGTCAATAATATGCTTAAAATAACTTGTTGTATGAAACTGTGATATTGCAATGTTTAGTTGAGCGATTTCAAGCGTAATTAGAGGTCAAGGTCATTGAGCCTTATAGAGTAATTTATACATGCATGACTTGTCCTCCTCACAACACGAGAAATATTCACTCTTACATAACGACGACAAGATGGATAGTTGTTCTACAAACGTCTTACTTGGAATGTTTCGTCTTGTTCTAGTGCTGACTATTCTGCATCCATCACTCGCTGGTATGTATCGTTTTTCGTTAGTATACAATCCAACGCCGGTGTAATGCCCTCAGCTTATTGGTTTTCCTAAAATCTCTTGGCAATGAACAGAAGGCCGTCCAGGTATTCATTTACTTGTTGGACTAAACTAGTCTTGTTCTCTAAGAATTGTTAATGCAGAATTTTAACTTGTGCTTTACCATCTCATTTTAGAGTCCGTCACTTTTACAAGAGAACCCTCTAACCCAACAGTTGTGATAGAAGGAGTCAACAGTAGTCGTGTGCTCCTTATTTGGGCTTTCTCTCTTGGTAAAGGTGAAAAGTTGGAAAGCGTTACTATTGAGAGGGCGAGACCCGGAGAAAACAGTCGAACAACAATAGCAACGAGACCCAGCGCTAACGACTCGTTCATCTTCGCTAGTAATAGATTCAGAACTGACTACGAAGTGAGACTTCCTGCGACGTTGGTGTTAAAGAGAGTCGAAAGAACTGATGATTACATGTACATTCTGAAAATATTTTATTCTAACAGTATCCGCCATGGACAGGATGAATCTTCTGTATCCGTTGTTGCATTTGGTGAGTATCGAAACCGAACTCTTGTTCCTCAAAGGCGAATACTGAGTGGAAAAGAATCCAGAATTCAAGTTCAATGTAGCCGAAAATTGTCCTAGTGTGCAGACCATAAAGCAGAGTTTTAATCACGAGCACGAGCACATTTGTTTATTTGTAATACTGACACGTTCAAAGCGTTCATTGAAAGAAAATTCAAATTTTTAGTTCAGCGATCGCACAATATATCGAGGAGCTCCAAAAACCCGCATTCGTGACCGCGCAGTTATTACGTCTGCTATTGTTTTGTTGTCTCTATTAAATTCAGACAAAGGCAGAAGCAACTTTCTTTCATAGTGTCGAATTATTTGGTATCAGAGGAAATGTTGTAAATTATAGCAACATTACATATAGTACAAGCAAACTGAGCTGCAATATGCTGAAGTTTTCTCTCTAGATATTGGACTGAATTGCGTGATAAGGAATTTATCTAACAATATAAAGGCTTATTATTCAATAAAGTTTTTTATATATTTTGATTAGATCTAACGTCAGCAACTTACGTCAGAAATAAAAAATATTTTTTTATAATAGAATCATTGTAGAAAATGGACTTGGAGTGTGCGACAATTGTTTATGCGAAACTGGAAAGTGGCTTTCAATACTTGTAATATTTGCAATGATTCATTTTTTTCGTTCGATTAGCGACTTGGCAGATGAAGACCTTAAATTTTCTTCCATATAAATGCTTCACATTCACATAAAGTTAAGATAAAAATTTGCATTTTGAAATTATTTTTTTCGAGATATTTAATACGCCCTCGTGTTTATATTGATTCCAACGAAATGTTGCTTACGATGCCAAGCATAGCAGGAAAAGGACTATTTATAGTAAATGAGTGCTAATTTTAAGTTTTTTTCACGGTGGATTTTATGTCAATTTCAAACGCGGAGATGAATAGATTAGCACGGAAAGTATTTGCGAAAGTCGTAAAAGATGAATATTTATTTCTCTGATGTTATAGTAGTCCTTCACAACTAAATGGCTGCTTTTGCAGAAACCAAACAGATGACTTCATAGTTATACTATGGATAATAATACAGAAAATCACTTAAGCAGCAGGCCACTTGCCAATTCCAGTTTTCCTTTCATATCAACTAGTTTGATAAGGGTAGCCGCTTTAGACATGCTCGAAACGAAATCAAGGCCTAGTTATCTCGCCTTCGCTTGTGAGGCCGTTAATGAGAACAATATGGCTTAACGGTCTCACAGGTAACTTTTTACATACCGTGTACTCCGTGTTCTTACAATGCAAATATACACAAAACGGACTATTCTCTCTATAGAGACAGAGAATGTTCATCATTCATATTTCATCCGCATTTCTAGCGTTACTCAGCTTGGCGTTTGGCGAGGATAAAAATTTCAGCGTTCAAAAATTGAAGCGATGTGGCTTGATTTCAATGCTACAACTGTTATACTAGACAGTTTAAAGATTTTCTCTACCTGCAGCCAAATTTTGAATTCTGTCTGATTCAATTCTGATTTGAATTGGTTGAGCAGTTCATGTCGTACCAGCGTTCATCCATAACTCGATGAACTCACGTTCCGTAAAACATATCTTTTCCTTCTGGTTGTATTTTCAGCGCCTCCAAGTATCACGGACGTTCCAGATGGAAAGGCAGATGTTGAGGTTGGAAAAGATTTGACACTGACATGTAAGGCATCCGGTGATCCACATCCACACATCACTTGGACAAAAGATGGCGTCTCAGGAAGCCAGTTCAATGCTTCTGGTTACCTGCTTCATCTTGTTAAAGTGCAGAAGAAGGATGCAGGATCATACATATGTACAGCGAGTAATGGTTATGGTGATGATGCCACCAGTGTTAGCGTAGTTAACGTTAAATGTGAGGAAGGTTTTATCTCTATTTACTTCAAATTACTGCGTCTTTTAACTGCAGTGTATTTTTTTGTTGTGATTTTAATACTTGGTGCAATTTCTCTGAGCCAAAAGCACAAGTTTTTGGAAGTTTGGACCCTCGGACCTAGTAACTATAGCCTCCTGTATTTGACAGCAACGAGGGTCCTTGCTTTCGTAACTTTGCAGTATATTGAAACGAATTTTGTTACGCATG
Source organism: Orbicella faveolata (assembly GCF_042242905.1). Lineage (NCBI taxonomy): Eukaryota > Metazoa > Cnidaria > Anthozoa > Scleractinia > Merulinidae > Orbicella > Orbicella faveolata. Next base: position 21,576,457 of record NW_028301553.1, read on the forward strand.
TGATGATTGAGCTTGAGTACTGGATGTAATTAAGCCACACAGACTGTTAATATTGTCTTTGTTTGAAATGCCTGTAGCAGGATTATGGACGAGTGTAGCTTTGATTATCAAAACATTTCTTATTGGTAGTTTTACTAGCAGCCTTTGTGTTACTGTTGGGTATGGCGGTGATCCTTGAGAAGAAGGTCTCCAAGACATCATTTATATCTGTGATAAATGGAGTGTTCGCATGGGTGGACGTTTTGAACAAGAGAGGGAAAACCCTAAGCGCTTAACCTTAGTTGCTAATAAACAGACAAAATCGTTCTTAATTTAAGTTTTTTTTTTATTGAACTGGAGAATGCCGCGGTGCACTCGTAACTCCCCTAAGACTTAATCAAGTAACTACAGATTATTAGTAAATGCTTGCAGTTTTAGCGTCATCGCAGTACTTGGAAAGCTCGGGAGTATCTATGAAGCTCCCTTTTCTCGTCCTTTTCAATCTCCCGCGTGAATTCGTAATTGCATGAACACACACTGAACATATTGACTTTTGTTGTACTAACAGTGCCTCCAAGCATTAGGATCGCCCCAGAAAGAAAGGCAGATATTGAGGATGGAAACGATTTGATGCTGATATGTTATGCATCTGGGGACCCAAAGCCGACGATAACCTGGACAAAAGATAGCGTATCAGTAAAGGAGTTCAATGCTTCTGGACAATTTTTACATCTAGTTAATGTACACAGAAAGAATGCGGGGCCCTATAGGTGTACAGCTAGTAATGGATATGGTAACAATGTTACGAGTGTCAGCATAGTCAGTATAAAATGTAAGTATTTAATTTCATCTAGATACCTTTGAATGGCCATGTCTTACAACGCAAGATGCCTCTGTTTTGGTTTTCGTTTTTCTTTGTCCTAGTGCAGACTCTGTTTTAGTTGAATTTATGTGTTAGAGACTCTTGGTACCATACATATTCAACAAATCCCATACCTTGAAGGTTTCCGACATGGCACACCATGTTGGTTTTCAAATTTGGTTTTAAAACTACTGGTTTTTCTATTCTTCAAAGTTGTTGGGTGTTGTTCGCCATCCTTTGTTCTCAATTGGCGTTTTGTTAGATTTAACTTGTTGTGAGTAGCTTAAATCAAGTAGTAATTGCATTCTTTTCTATGATAGGTGGTGACAAATGTAAAACGGAAAGAATAGGAATAACCATGACAGAAGAGAAATGGAATCAGTCTTTGTCAGATAAAGAATCAACTTACTTCAAGAACTTAGAATCTAAAATTTTAATGGCGGTAAGTCTTTCGAGATTAAGGTCACAGGGTTTGATGTTACTTTTGCAAAGGCCTGTATGCTCAGTGTGTGCTTCAGTTACTACGAAAAATCCACGTAATCGTGGACGGTCGCGATTAATCTCTCCAGCATGTTATCTTTTACGCGACCCACTTGGCTTTAAAGCTGTTAAGAGTAATTGCCACTAAAAATCAAAGAAATCGTGGCCACGGTCGAAAAATCGAGTTTGCTCATAATTTGCCAGTTTGAAGGCCTAGGTAAGTAACTGAAGTAAATCAAGTTAGTTTTTTGAAATATCCAATATAACGGCAGAAATTCACGAAAAACGGTTATCGCACCGAAAGCTTAGATTTCACTTCGCGGTAATCCGAAATTTTACACTTTTCAGCTTTTTGCTACACAGTCGTTTACATCGCTGTGAAACGTTCTCAACTTTAAATGTATACATTGATTCTTCCTTAATCAAGAGATAGTGATTATTTTTATTTCTTGTGCTTTCTGGCCGAACTGAGCCCCGATTAAGTAGACATACTTTTCTAATTAAAACAAAACTCAAAAGTTATGCAAATTCAGTGAGGAAAAAAGCTGACCGGTAGTGCTTCAAATCGTCTGATATTCTAGCAAAAGACAGTTCAGTCGATGAATTTTAGGCTTACGGATTCATTTTTGTGGGATCTACCAGCAGTTTTGCATGAACGCCGATAAAAAATCGAGAAAATTGAAATTGAAATTTGAAAATTTGCAATGTAACGCAACACACTAGAATAGGTAAAAATCTTTTGTTGGCTTTGGACAGGACAATCAAAGCCTATTAATGTCTTTAACGTTTGAAACGCCTTAGAAATAATATTTAACTTAGAAATTGCCTGTAATAGCGAAAAAACACGAATAGAACCAAACTTAATCGCTCCCTAACTCTCCCTGTTTTGTGTCACGCATGATACACTTGGCCGATGCTACAATCTTGGAAATGACAATCTGTGGCGAAGGTCAAGTAATTTATGCAGCTTCGGGATGAGTGACGGAGTGTTTGAAGGGTTAAAGTATTTCCCCACCAGTTGCTCTTAGATTCCCTTTGCGTTTAGATAACTCCGCCCAGAAGTAATTCAAATCTGCAGGAGCAAGGATATTCGGGACGGCTAAAACGCACTGTTCAGCTTTCTCAAAGAACAACGCGTACTAGAGCTTTACACTGCAATCCACGGTGCTACTATGCAGCGAGTACGTGACGGACTTGGAAGATGCGTCAAATCTGTAGAAGATGATGGAGCTTTCTCCAGAACTCAACCTTCAATCGCTTTTTCAAATTATGCGATATTCAGCTATCAGTTTGCTTTCCTTTGAAGCTTCGTCTAGTACAAAAAGCCTACCTTTGCATTCAGCTCATTGATCGGGGTGGAAAAAGAGACGTCAGTATCAGTTTCATGATCAACTTGCAGGGCGAGAAAGGAAGAGAAAAAAGTTGAATTGCATTGATAACGCTGGGGTGGGGATGAGAAAACTCCTGATAAAAATTGCCTTGTTTACAAACCAAATTTGTGACGCCACGGTTGGTTTTCATTGCTATTTAGCACTGAAGCATGAAGCATTTTTGTAGCCAATGACATGTCGGTATATCTTTAACCTACGTTGTGGTTTACACTTCTGAAAAAATTAGTACTACCTACTCTTTATCATGCTTTATCATGTAGTCTTGTGGATCGTTTTATACCACCAACTACTGCCTCATTCAGTTGACGAGCCTTTCTTCGACCCTGGTTTAACATGCTTTTCAGTTCAAATAAATTAACAAGAAATAATTCGAAAACACAAGTATCCTGTAAGATGTTGGATGTTGCAACATGGTGGCCAAACGTAATTAAGCAAATTGCGTGTGTGCAACATTGGTGACATTCTTGCGCGGGTCAAATTTTTTTCCTTGCTTCTAGTCCAGTTCTGGCCCTTTCTCTGTCACGAAACGTCGGGAGAGAGCCGAGAGAGAGGGACCCTCCCTCTCGACGTTGCGTGACAAGGAGAGGGCCAGAACAGGACTACCTTGCTTCTGGATAGTCATTGAGGGTGTGACCGTTAAAACTACGGAAATTATTTATTTATTATTCCTAAGGTATTTGCTTACCTCGACTTCCTTCAATGATGAAAACTTTTAGCCCAAGGACTGGCGTGTTGCTTTTTATCTGGTCAGACTGATTTTAAAGTACAAGCTAGCAGGTGCAAGTCAAGGAGGAATATGTGTTGTTATCATTGAGGAGACTTTCTGGTTCTCTGTTCATCAAAGACTTCAGTCGTCACTGGCGCGCCTGAGCCCACAGGGAAGAACTGTTCTGAATCTTCTAGTAAATTCACGGACTTGAATAAATTTCCATTTGCCGTGTGTGTAATTTCCACAGATCCTTGAGTGACATGAATCAACTTCTGGACCTGTACCTAATCAGGAGTCGGTCATGGACTCCTGACCTAATCAATGAGATTGTCGATTCCAAGAAGTTTCTCGGTTTCTCGAAACGCACACATTCTGCAAAAATATTCTTCACGTATGTCTCAATGCGATAAAATCTGAAGGACTTTTAGTAGCTTTTGATATCCTTGTTACACTGTATGAGCGGTATGACCGTAACTGCGTGCCGGCACAAATTCCACCGTATTGAAGAACGAACTCGCGCGGGGCGTCTTTAACTCATCCAACTTACTTCGATTCTTCTTTGATAAGTTCGTTGTTTGTTTGGTTATCGATACAACATTAACTTTTCGTGGGAATAGATAGCCTCCTACTGGCTGGCGACGGCATAAAGCTTGTAATCCCTAACATCGTTCCAATATGTCTATACTATTGGGACCTTTTTTACTTCGTTCGGCGGGTTAACTAGGCAATCTTCTCTTATTAATGCATGATTTCGCATATCAACAACAAAGAACGATGAACGATGAAAAAATGGTTTCAAATTTGTTTCCCTTGAAAAATCGCTCGAGCGTGACACTGGGCAGCGAGAAGATGGAGAGTGCGATTTAAAAGTTTGGTGTTTCTTTTTCGCTTTTTTTTAAACTCTTGTCGGCGATTTTTTTTAAGTTAAATACTACTTTTAAAGCTTTTCAAATGTAAAAGACATTAATAGGCTTTGATTGTCCCGTCTCAAGCCAACAAAAATGGTCTTACCTATTTTAGCGTATTTCAAAAAACTAACTTGATTTCCTTCAGTTACTTACCTAAGCCTTCAAACTGGCAAAGTATGAGCAAAATCGATTTTTCGACCGTGGCCACATTTTTAGAATTTTCTTTGATTTTTACTGACATTTACTCTTAAAGCCTTTAGATTTACTAAACATGCGTGCAGTATACGAGTCTCGCTTTCGCAAATCTTTTTATGCCAAACGAACTCTAGGTAAAATATGAACTGTTTTCCTTGTGGCAGTGGATGGACGGATAGATCAATTGATCGGAGAACCAATGTTATGATCAAAGACACACTGCAAAGTTGTTTGATAATTCAGACACTTGAACAGTTTTAATTTTGTTTTTCTCTCGGCTTTTAACCCGAGGCCGGTGCTTTTAACATGAGATGGTCAACGTTAGTTAGTAAGTTAGGTTGGTAATCTGAGCAGGTCGATATAACACATCCTTCAGGCCAGGAGGACTATACGTATGTGATAAGAAAGAGGGATGAGAATTATTCAGGCTTCCTACTATTGTAATGATCTTCTGCAGTTCCTTTTCCAGAGGTGCCACCAAATTATTCAGCAATATTTTTTCCCCCTTAGATATGGAATGTTTATGGACAGAAAACTGTAAAGGAGCTTTACAGGGTGTCAATTGAAGAATTCAGGTACATGCTTTTGTCTTTACAATGTCATCGCGTAGCGCTCGATCCCGGCGGCCTTCTCCGAAATTCCATTCCCTTATATTTCTTTCGAGGGCAAAGGTGCTAACCATTTTTCCCTTGAGCTGAAAACCAGTGGCCACTTTCATGCCATCAGTGCGTGATCCCTTTTACTGCGACAATTTATCCTATCTTGCTTATAGAAATTGTTTCACAACGCATTTTCAAAGAAACGCTGCATTTCTTATGTATTTGTCTTTATTACCCGTCGATTCACTTTCTGTCTTGTTTCATTTTCACGCGTTTCTAGACCTGGTAGCGTTGTGGCCATTGTGCAGCTGGTGTTTGAAAACTCAACCATTGATCCGCTGCAACCACTAAAGGAAGAAATTTCTGATGGACATCTGGTTTCAATCCTGGTCAACCCTGCATTGGATGTTGACCCAAGTATTCTACCCACAGCAACAAGTATGTGTAAACACTCCATTCATTGCTGCCTATTTTTATGATAGCTTAATCAATAGTATATCAGCAACTTGGTTGTTGTTTCATCGTTAGAGAGGAATTCTGAGCCACCTTAATTTTTGTTAACTTGTCAAATGCTTTGTTTTGACTACCAGTGCTAATTATTGGCTCCAGACTAGTTTTTACGCCGTTTAAGTACTTATAACGAGGGTGGCTTTTATGACCTTTAAACACATAACTGCCCTCTGTCTCTCCCTCTTTAGTTCAGTTATATTTACGTTATCGAGTACAAATTCTGTAAGCAAAAAGAAAAGCAGGAGGTAGCAGTTGTTCCCCAAACAAATGGTCATCTACTTGCTAAAGGTTTAAGATTCACATGTTTCGTATTTTTGTTTCCAGCAAACCTTAAGGAAAACTTGGTAACGGGTGAGTAGCAGTTTTGCTTTGAAGACTGAATTAGGGTAGTGTCAGTTAATCCAGTGCGTAATTTCACCCAAGCCAGAAACCTGCCATACTGTAACTTAATATTGGGATAACGTGTCGTACTCTTCATTCGTATAATTTTGAGTGGATTGAAACAATGTGATGCGACTTAAAGCTTTGTAAAGGGAAGGAAACCAATGTTCTTTAATGTTCTTGTTTCGTTGTTCATGCGGATTTAAGTTACTTATCTTGCCCGCCTCGATTAACATTGCTATCCTTGGTGGGGAAACCATATTTATTCTATTCAGCTGTGTGTTTATTTTGTTTAAAGGATTATTATTAGGCCATTTATTGTAAACTCTCCTCAAGAGGTTAAAATACGAAACAGATTTTAAACTTTAAGCTCTAGTAAGACAGGCATACGTCGCTTAATCTACCTTTTTTCATTTTTTGTGATTTCTATAGATGCCGATTGGGTCAATGAAAGAACGATTCTTCACGCTGTCTATTCATCTGCGATTGGTCTCCTTGTTGTTGTTATCACTGTTCTAGCGATTGTACTTTGTATGAGACCAAATGACAAAGGTAATATTTTCAGAATCTTTACGACAACTTCCTTACAACGCATACCCTCCAAGGAGACAGAAATGTTAGCAGATTGCATTTTAAAACAACCTCTTGACCCTTAAATCCGTTTGGATTGACAGACGTGTTTGTATTTTCAAGTGTCGTGTTCTTTGAAACACTTATTATTGGTGATTAGATAGGAGGAGCTGGAGTGGTAGGAAACTTGTGATGGGTGATTTACCTTAATTTCTGTAATTAAAAGTAGTGGTTGTGGTATGACTGAATTAAGAGTTAAGGAATACAAACAGACTATTGTACAAGGAAGTGAACGTATCGTTAAGCCCTATTCGGTGGGTGATGGGCGTACAGACACAAATATAAATTATTTTTATTCTTATGTTGCACGTCTGTGAAGTACAAAACTGTTCTCCCTTCTTGGTGCTAAACTGGTAACTGCAAGAGCATTCCGCGCTCTATTACGAGATGATCAAAGCAAAGTTCGTTAACATTTTACTGTGAACTGTTAATTTAATTGCAGTGTGTCTTGTGTGGTAGTGGTAGTACTGCAATGATTTTTTTGCAATTATTTTTCAACTATGAAACGGCAATGAATAAAATGATTACTCTCTTCTCACAGGTACTTCGAATAAGGCAAGGTAGGAGAAAATATGATTTCAATATTACACAAATGTTCATACAATTCTCGTAAACACAATTTCATAATAGGCTCATTTGAAAGCTGTGTTATTAACGTGCAACCACCATTGGACAATTAAACGCACGTTTCTCTATTTCTCCACATGTAGGTTAGTTATCGTTACTATGTAAGTGTTCGCTTTTGCTATTATTTTATTCCACTGTTTTTCATTATGTAGATCGTACACGCACCGCTTTCTAACTATTGTGTATTCTTATTATTCATGTTGTGTTCTCTTTTTTGTAGCTGCCGTTACCACTGCAAAACTAAAGGCGATATCCAGGTAAAATATACTCGCTACACAAAAGCCCTAATGGCGATAAGAAGGGAATGAGAGAGAAAGCAGGAAGAACTTCTCTTTTCTCTTCCTGGACCCGTGTTCTCAAAACTTCGATTTTAATGTGTGACAACACTCTCTGTCGTTTGAATTTTTACACCCATCATTGTAATTCACCTTTTCAGCTTAATACCTGTTCCTATGTTAAAAATTGCAATGTCATATCTGTTTGCACGTATTTATCTCTTGCTACCCTCCAGAAATAGGGTATATTAAAATTGATTTTTATTGTTTGTTGATCAAGCAATTCAGATATTATTTGCAGTTTAAGGGCTCAGTGACCTACCACATGATAGCTGCTTTCAGGAAACTTGTAGTCACCCGTGCTATTACTTTGTCTTACAACCTTTGCCTTAAAATGTGTTGTAGGATCAAGGAGCGTCACTTCAAGTTACTGAAGCATATGTAAACCTGTCAGACAGCTTGATGTTAAGTGATGAGGAATCTGCTGTTATGCAATCGCATCCATCAGGAAACACACCACTGAGCACAAGACATCAAATTGTTTCGGAATACATGTCACTCAATCCAGCAACAAAATTCAAGAATTGGGAAGTTAGTCGGGAACATGTTCAAATCTCAAAAGTGATTGGAAAGGGTGCTTTCTCCCAGGTTGCTAAAGCAACAGTTTTAAATATCAGTGGAGTCAAGGGAAAGAAAACTGTAGCTGTTAAAATGCTGAAAGGTAAGAGGGCAATCTACATACATGTGCACTGTAATACAATCGGAAAGTAATTGTCAAATTGCATCGGTATTTTCAAACGGGGTTGATTCATGGTGGTTGAGATATTTGCATTATTTATACATGGCTCTCTTTGCAATCCAATTTCTAACGTCGCAAAATGTAAATTGGTTTGACATAGGTACTCCAGTTCGTAAAATTATAACACCAAAGTGACATGATTACAGATGTTGTCTTGCAGAAAAGATTGATATAACTTCACTTGTATTATTAGTGTCATCGCCTTAACTATCAGTTTTGAAATGTGGTACCAAATTCAAACTTACAAAACACCTCACAGAGCTGTCAAATGCAACAAACTTTTTTTTGAATAGAAAATGTTCCAGAGACGGACAAGAAAGACCTGCTGTCAGAACTAGAGCTAATGAAGAAGCTAAGGCCTCATCCACATGTGATCAAGCTAATGGGATGCGTTTCAGAATCCGGTAAAACAGAACTGAAATATGTGTTTTATGATTAGGCTTATTCGCAGCAGATTTCGTTATGCGAAGCAGTTTACAACAAGCAAGAGTGAATACCTTTGTCAAATGCCACTTCAGAGACTTAACCGTAATGAGGAATAATGCTGTTGTGGTTTTGCAGAACCGGTACTTGTCCTCATCGAATACATACCTTATGGTGATCTGTTGGGTTACCTGAGGAAGAGCCGTGGCCTCAATGACACGTACTTTAAGGACCCAGATGTTAAACCCCAGACCAATTTGACGTCACAACAGCTGATGCAATTTGCCTGGCAGATCGCTGATGGAATGAGCTACCTTTGTTCCAGCAAGGTAAGGGAGGCATAAGAAAGGTAACGCCGCGACTATTTAGACAGCAAACGCACAGCCTACAGACTAAACATCACAAAATGTAAGTTGGGGCAAGTTTAATACGATCCATTAAGCATGTTAAAGAGAACAGACATTCCTCCCTTGTTATGAAAAAGGAGCGAGTAAAACTCATAGTGCATGTTAATAAGCCTCCTTTGTTATGACATCAGAAAATGCCTGTGCATCCAAGACATAGATAAGTATCAGGCTAAATCAGATTTAAAGCGGCTACTGGTCATTCTTGAATTATTGTTTCAGTTATTAAAATTTAAAAATGTCAGATTTATGCAATTTCGTTAATCTTACTGTACTCCAAGTACGATTTTTCTTTCAGATAATCCATCGTGACTTGGCAGCCAGAAATGTTCTTGTAGGTGAAGGAGAAAAGTGTAAGATAACAGATTTTGGGATGGCGAGGAATGTTCAGCGAGATAATATTTACACTAAAAAAACTCGGGTAAGACGTAGCTTATAAACATGGTTTGTTTTCTGATTTTTCGAGTCATTTTCCCTTCTGGTTTGTCTTGATTTGATCTGACCTGAATGATTGAATGAAAAAAAAAAATGAATGAAAACTTTATTAACGTGTCAGTGTATTTAGCTATAGATAAGCTAATTGGGAACACCTAACTAAAGTCATTTGTTTTGTTTACCAATATCTATTCAGTGTCAAACCTTCTTCATTTCATTCGACACTAAGCGATTTCCCCACAATCATGTCAGTGATTGGCAAAACTTCATGTGTGAAGGTGTGGTCGCTACTACAACGTTAATTTTGCCAGAAATCGTTATTGCCGAGATGAATCCTCAAAATGCATTCTCTATTTTCCAGTTGCCCATAATTCACTCTGTTTGCCCACCAAATTTTGCATAACCTATTGTTGTGAGATTCTCCAACAATAGTTTATGCAAAATTTGGGGGTAAACTGAGTTAATTATGGGGAATTGGTGAAAAGATAATTGCTAATATCTAGCAATCGTTGCCGTTTCGACGTCTACTGCCTAATCGTGCAGTAAGAACTGAAAGTAGTTGCGTAAATCACCCATTTAAATTTCGGGATTTCCTTGTAAGATTTCAACATTACCCATAATGGTAACTTTGAAAGTGTGGAATGAGACTTAGCGTACTTGCTCAGTGTATCACTGGATTAACTCGGATGTTTGTGTTCCAAATAGGGTCGACTGCCAGTGAAATGGACTGCTTATGAGGGATTACATTATGGAATATACACAACCCAGAGTGACGTGTGAGCATTATTATAAGAAGTCAAGAAAGGCTTTGACCAAGGAGTTTGTTTCTCGGCGGTAACAGCGTACCTGACTGTGTAGCCTTATGGCTGCCTCGGTGTACCAAAGTAGCGGGTTTATTTTAAGTGCGGATAAGAGAAAATCCTTTTGTACATCTCCTTCAACTGGTTGTAGGAAAAAAAGTATGGGTCTACAAATGAAACCACTTGCTGGTTCTGTCTCGGTATGCCGATCAACGAGTTACAAACCGTAAACTACAAAAACGAAAACTACAGTATAAATTCCCTCGTTAACCGGCAGTAGTCATTTGATGTTGGCAATGTTAGCACAGACAATCGTATACTACCAATGCATTAAGAACAGAGATTTTGCTCCCTTAACGATCACGAGATACTGATAATAGATGTAAAACAATGTATATGATTATTGTAGATCTAATGTAGTTCTTGAGACAGGTTCTTTTCAACAGACCAGCTAAGGGTACTCCAAGGCGTGGCACTCAAAATGAATAAAACCGTGGCTGTTAACGTAGTGAAATAAGCCAAGAAAGCTAATTCCGGACCCCGCTTTTGACAAGAAATGCAGCTTCTGATAGGTAGAAGGACAAACTCGAGACCAGCGGATTTCAAACTACTTAGGTTCAGTACATGTGTCAAGCAGTTGCTACCCGCAATTTATTTTTGTTATTGCTGTTTCTTTCAGATGGAGTTTCGGTGTTGTTCTGTATGAAATATTTACTGTAGGTACGTTTACTTTTGCCACTTAAATATAGTCTAAGTAATTCAGTAACTTAAAGTGCTATGAAAAACCTGAGGATATTTTTCCCCACATAATGCTCAAGACTTGTAACTGCGTAAAACAATGTTATACGGTGATTCGTTGGTGGGAGCCTGGACGTATATTTGCGCGCACTCTACTCTCGGAAAATGATAAAAATAAATTCTCATTCAATGAGAACATCGTCTCATTAGTTCACGGTAGTGTTTTTAATTTCATTAATATTAAAAGTTGGATCGACAGCTGAGAATAATTTGGGAACTACATTGTTATTTCTCGCTTTCTGTTAATTCCTTATATCCGCAGGTGGATCTCCATACCCAGGAATAAACGGTCGTGAAATTGCCACCAAACTTCAGAGGGGATACCGGATGCCACAACCTAAACATGTTGATCATCAACTGTGAGTGATATCTCTATGGCTTCTGTAAGCCATCGTGGCTTGTCAATAGTTGTCAGCTATGGCGTTATCTGACTTTTAGTCGCGTAACTAACTAAAATAACAAATTCCGGTATCCTTCCTGAAGTAAAGAATCCTCAACCGTAAAACCTAAAATACCCCAAGATAAGATTGAGCTTAATTACCTCGCTGTAGAAAACCCAAACGACCGTCGACAACGAAGTCAATTATCCCCATTTGATGTGTATATGAACTGACTTTAAGGACACTCCCGTTCATCGTTTCTGCTTATCCTTACTGCGCGCGAAATTCATGTTCCAGCGTCACGCCACGTCATACATCAAGCGCGCGCTAAGAAAAAATACAAGGAAGTATGGGGCTTGGTACCGGTTTCGTTAACTTCACCTACAGTTTGCTCTCTAAAATAATTGGTGACCCCCTCTTTTCTTTTCACAGGTCACTCTCTTTACTGATTTTTCCTTATGATCAAAAAAAAAACTTGCTAATATTTCACCTCAGTTTCTACTCTCGTGCAACCGATGTTTTCTTCGCATGTGAACGGACAAGACTAATATGTATTCTTTTTCAAGGCCCATTCTACAAGAGTATACTTAATAGACTTAGTTGTGCTGAATTAGTGAGTACGTTTACCTGATCTAAATAAGCTCCTTTTATTACTGATAGTTGTAAGTTAAGATCATCTTGACATCTCAACTAGGAGACTGGAGCTATGATGATGAAGATCGTCTTAAAATAACGAAAGCCTCGAAAAACCCAATGCTTCTTATCTCGAAAAAAAAAGTACGGTTGCCCCAATTGTCTTTTGTTTTTTGGCAAAAGTTGATTTTTACCTCACTGCATGGCAAGTTCTATTTAAAAAAATCTGTACGTGAGAACATTTTGGGCGCGAACGTCGTTTATTGCATCAATTTTAACATTGCTAATGTGAACCATTTCTGTTTAGTTACCAGATTATGCTGCAGTGCTGGCAAGAGAATCCAGACGACCGACCGACATTCTCCATGCTTAAAGACACCATCACTAAAATGACGCAAAATAATAACGTATGTTGGATACTCTATTATTTTTTCTTTTACGAATGAGAATCAGTAATGATTCGTTTCATAAAGAGACAGTTAACGTGTCTTGATTGATTTTCACTTGTCTTTTTAGGAGGCACACGTTAACATGAAGGAATATGACACCAGCTTATACGCGAATGTTGACGACCTCTCCATGGAATAGAGGAAGACACTGCTAATATTATGAACTCGGCGAACAATGATATTTTCACATAATAGTGTATACCGATTTTATAATACTTCCTGCTGCGGTACATGTATATGAAATCGCCCAAACCCCCTTTATGTTATTCTTGTCTGGCAAAAGAGAAAAACAACAACTGCGCTGCTAAATAAGTTTACGTGTAATAATGTCATGCAGGGATAAACAACAAATACAAGTTATGAACGTGTGCGGTGAATTATATTTACTACTTCGTTTCCCGATTAAAGACTGCACCTGAAAAATGAACAAACTATTAGCCTTTGCTAGTTTTAATTTGCAATTATTCTTTGAAACTGACGTGAATAGTGACAGAATATTATAATATTGGTGGGGCCTTGGCACGAGGAAACGGTGGCTCTTGATGGGCTCGATTCTTGGACTAGGATTTTGACTAATTCAACGCTGGTTTCTTTCCCTTCAATATCACTGGTTGATCTTCAACTAAAAGCTTTCGACCACATTTCTTAGGAGGGTTAAACTTGGGTTGCAGGCAGATTTCCAGTGAACTTCTCCATAACGAAACTTGAATGCAATATGCAGCCATAATTTTGTTTCCGATTTAAATCCCCTTTATGCTCTCTGATTCATAAAGCTGGATATATTTTCGATGTAAGGTGGGCGCAGTGTTGGCTGAGCTTGGTTTGCTAGGTATTGTAAACAGCGAAAATAGGTAAGACCGAGTTGGAGATAATTTGGCCGCGCTTTTGGCGTAGCCGTTTATTTTCTTATCGTTTTTACACAAAAAAGGGAAACTCGGTTGTGACAGAAAAGACCAGTTCCCAGCAAAGGTGAGAGAATACCAAAAAGTCTGGACAAAGCAAGGCTGGTTGGTCCGGAGCAGAGGAGGGTCAAATATCGCGACTTCGGCGTAGCTGAAAAGAGGCTTGTTCTCTCGTTGAGCGCTTGAAGCAAAAGGGGCCTCTGCCAGCGCTTCACGTGTTTAAATACGAGTGAATTAAAAGTCCGGAAAAACCCTCGGCCGGGAACTGGGATTAGTCTAAGAGAATCGAGTGGCATAAATTCAGTTATTAAATCCATTTTGAAATCACTGGTTATCCTTGCAATCTGATTGGCTCTCAGCGGTGCGATTTACTCACAAATCGCACTGTTTTTTGCTCTAAATTGCATCTTTTTCTCAGCCAATGAGAATGGGACAAAATAACCAATCAGATTTCAAGCTTAGTTTAAAGTAACCAATAAAATATCAGGACTTAAATGAAAGACAAAAATCCATTGTGTGGCAGTGGCGAATTTTGCAGCTATTATTGCCAAAAATTTGTTGTTGTTGGGTTTTTTTTCAAAACAATTAACAAATTTAATTAATGACCGTTTCTGAATGACGATTCTACCCTGTCATCAGTCTACGTCACTACGGAGTCACATGAGAAGCGCATGCGTGTTGCTGATCAGTGTGCCTTGCGTTTCGCTGGCAGTTTCACGCTGTGAGTATTTTTAATCCTTTAATCTTTGCAAATCTAAACCATCGCCGGGTCTTTCCACCTTTTTCATACCTGGAGAGGAAGGTAAGGGTAAAATTCGATACTTATCGTACTTTTTCTTCTAGAGCTCGAGCGATTCCTTCCCAAAATGCCTAATAAAAACACAGAAGCGTCGGGCATCTCCGACGGCTCTCCAAGCATGGTAGATCCACCTAATCTCAATAACCGAGATCTTGCGTTATCTCTAGATAACATAAACAGCAACATGGGGAAAATGGCTAGTCTTTTAGCTAAATTGTGTGAAAAGCCAGTCCCTGACGAACGCCTACAGAGCTTAAAGCGACAGTCAACATCCGCCGTATCGGATAATTCAGACTCTGAGTCTGAAGAAAACTCTCACAAACGACGGCGCCATACTAGTCTCTCGGATGATAATATTAGTCTTCACGCTAGTGATGATCTGGACGACGCAGATGATATTAAAATACTCACCGAGTGTTCAAAGGCCACCGGCCAAAAAGAGTGGGAAAGTCCCGCCAAGGAGACAAAGCTCCTTCAAGACTTTGCTAACAACCTTGACGAGGATGCGCCACCGGCGACAAAATCCAGCAAGAACTGGCTGATATTGCTCTACAACGATGGGGCAAGAAGCTGTCTTCTGACAAAATTAAAAGCTTCTCAGACAAATATAAACAGCCTCAAAACTTCTCTGACATAAAGGGTATAAAAGTCAACCCCGAGATATGGAGCCAATTAAATGCCAAGAAAAAGAAAACAGACCTGAAGATTTCAAATTTGCAGCAGGTTATCCGCAAAATCACTTTTGCGACGTTACAAACGACCAATGTGCTTGTTCAAAATCCCTCTGGTTTAGAAAACAACAAAATAATGGCTAAACAAGTTGACACCATTGGAATGCTGGGGCATGTAAATACGCCGTTGGCCCAGCTGCGAAGAGATGAAATCAAACCATCAATGACAGCGGAGTACTCTGCTATTTGCTCGGCTGAAGTGCCCATCACTAGCCAATACCTTTTTGGGCACGACCTGGCGAAGCAATTGCGAGATGCCAAAGAAGCGAGCAAAATTAGCCATTCCTTTACATCCTCATCTAAGAATGGTCCCTTCAAAGGCAAACAGCAAAGTTCAAAACAACATGCCCATTACTCTAAAGGTCCTAGAAGAGATTTTTTATGGAAAGGCCAAAACCGGCACTAAAACAAGAAAAAATCACCAACCACCGACAAGAAATAATGGAACAATTGCTTCAAATAAGGAACAGGGTAAGCGGCTTTGGAAATTTCCCGCCCAACCTGGTGAATTATTTACAAATGTTATGCAATACATTTCAGGCTGGGCAGGTGGCTGCTCATTTTTCAGCTTGGAGGACTCTTACTAATGACAAAATCCTCTTATCTGATGTGTTGGGAGCGGCAATTGAGTGTACTGCCACCCCTGTTCAACACAAGTTACCTAATCAAATCTTCTCAGGACATGAATATCCCATTGTTCGTCAAGAAGTGCATAAATTACTTGAGAAACGAATCATCACAAAGGTGTCACCTATACCTGGGCAAATTTTGTCCAATGTATTCCTTCGTCCGAAGAAGGATGGGACTTATCGACTCATACTAAATCTCAAAAGGTTTAATGAGTCAGTTAGTTATTATCATTTTAAAATGGATTCACTTTCTACCATAACAAAACTAGTTACCCAAAATTGTTATGGCTTCTGTTGACATGAAAGATGCCTATTACTCTATCCCCATTCGATCTTCAGATCGAACGTTTTTACGCTTTATCTGGGAGGGGGAGTTCTATGAATTTACCTGCCTTCCTAATAGGTTGTCGTGTGCTCCCCGTATATTTACTAAAATTCTTAAGCCCTCTCTATCTACTCTGCACAAACAAGGACACATAGCTGTGGCACATCTTGATGACCTTTACCTGCAAGGGCAAACCTATGAGAAATGTGTCCAAAATGTTATAGACACTACCGTCTTGCTGGACAAATTAGGCTTGGTTGTGCATCCAGAGAAGTCTACTTGCATATCCACACAAGTGCTTACTATCCTAGGGTTTGTAATAGACTCAGTGGAAATGACAATACAACTGACCAGTGAGAATGCCACTAGCTTACAAAATGTCTGTATTGAGTTATTAGAAAACTCTTCCCCTTCTATTAGGGAAGTAGCAAGTGTTATTGGGAAAATAGTTGCTAGCTTGCCTGGGGTCATGCATGGAGCTCTTTACTACCGATACCTGGAAAAAGATAAATCCCAGGCCCTTATTAGAACAAGGGGTAATTTTGATGACTTGATGTCTTTGTTCCCTCATGCTAAATCTGAATTACAGTGGTGGATTCAACATGTGGGAGACACGTACAATGTAATCAACCACCCACAACCCCAGCATCAAATAACAACAGATGCTTCCGTTATGGGTTGGGGGGCAGAATCTGCAGGGGTGTCCTCGGGAGGAAATTGGTCCCATTCAGAGTCTAAACACCACATCAACTATCTGGAAATGTTGGCTATTTTGTTGGGGCTCCAAACCTTTGCTAAAGACAAGAGCAAAACACGTATCAGAATAATGTGTGACAACACTACAGCAGTTAATGTGATTAATCACATGGGAACAAGCCACTCAGACTCTTGCAATTCTGTCGCTAAGGAGATCTGGGAGTGGTGTATAGATCGCAAGATCTGGCTTAGTGCCGCACATATTCCTGGAAAACAAAATCTTATTGCAGATTTTGAATCCAGAAGAAACGAAAGAGAATCTGAGTGGAGGCTTGACAAGGCATCACTAATTTGTGCTCTTGAGAGGCTAGGCTTCAAACCTGATATAGATTTGTTTGCCTCTCGTATAAATCACCAGTTCCCAGATTATGTGTCTTACAGACCAGACCCAGAGGCTATTGCCATCGATGCGTTTAGCCTGAGTTGGTCCAACCTTAATTTTTATGCTTTTCCCCCGTTTAGTGTCATTCCAACAGTGCTGAACAAGTTGATGACCCACGGAGCACAGGGGATTTGTGTGTTGCCAGATTGGCCCACACAACCATGGCACCCAACAGCTCTCCGGCTACTCAAACAGAAACCAGTGTATCTAAAAGCCAGGAAAGACCTACTCCAGCTGCCAAGCCATCCCTAGGAAAATCATCCAATCTGGCACAAGCTGAATCTCCTCGTGTGTCACTTATCAGGGAGGGACTAAACAAGTATGCTTTATCACCTGCGGCAAAAGATGTGCTAATGGCTTCATGGAGGGAAGGCACCTCCAAGCAATACCACACTTACCTTAGCAAATGGAATCGATACTGTCAGGAAAATAACATCAATGTTTTTCAGCCTGGAGTAACAAATGGCATTGAATTTCTCGTTTTTCTTTACAAATCAGGCTTAGGATACAGTGCTGTAAGCACCGCGCGTTCTGCGCTCTCTTCAATACTTGTTTTGGAAGACGGAGTAAAATTCGGAGAGCACCCGTTAGTAGCTCGCTGCATGAAAGGGATTTTTGAGTTAAAACCAGCTTTGCCCAAATATACTGAAATTTGGGACGTTAATATTGTGTTAGATTATTTGAGAGCTGCTGCACCCTTCAGATCCTTATCTCTTAAGCAGCTTCCTCTAAATTTGACTTTGTTACTCTGTCTCACTACGGGACAGCGTGGACAGACTATACATAAGTTTGATGTTAATTACATCCAAGAAATGGATGACCGCTACAGAATAACTATTTGTGAGAAACTGAAACAGAGTAAACCTGGGCGACATCTCCCACCCATTGATTAAATTTCTTTCCAAAGTGACAAGAAACTTTGTGTGGTCGAACATCTTAAGGAATACTTACAGCGCACGAAACAGTTGCGAGAGGAGCACTCGCAGTTACTGATAAGTTATGTTGAACCATTTAAACCGGTATCCAAAGATACCATCTCCAGATGGTTTAAGCAAGTGTTAGAGTCAGCCGGGATCGACATTAACAAATATTCTGCTCATAGCAGCAGACCTGCATCAACATCCAGTTGTAAGGCCAAAGGTTTAAGCCTAGCAGACATCATGAAGAGCGCAGGGTGGTCTAATTCTAGTACTTTTGCGAAGTTTTATGATAAGCCTGTCGTCACAGCCTCAGCTAATTTCGGCTCGTGCTGCTGAATCCAGACACACTTTGATCTGTGAAACTGTATCTTCTTTTTCCTTGTTTGGGAATAAAGTTTGTTCACTGTTATGAGTTGCTCGTGATGCAGGACTTTGAAGTCTCATGTGACTCCGTAGTGACGTAGACTGATGACAGGGTAGAATTATCAGATTAAACGAGACTTACCTGTAAGTTGAAGTTTGATCAAGATTCTATCCTGTCATCAGTCCGGAACGAAGGAGTCACATGCCCTTATGTACCCCCCCTCCCATGTCCTTCGTTCCTTTTTCTCCTGCACCACTCACGTTGAATACTGATCAGCAACGCGCATGCGCTTCTCATGTGACTCCTTCGTTCCAGACTGATGACAGGATAGAATCTTGATCAAACTTCAACTTACAGGTAAGTCTCGTTTAATCTGATAATTATGCGCTCCTTCAGGCTGAAGACCTACTTTAAGGGAATTTTCCAACTTTCAGTGTCCATTTTGACGAATATTTGGCGATTATTCTTCAACATCTACTTAAGATCCGTATGATACCGAGTCCAGCAAAACATAAACAAACGACAACCGCGCAACAACAAATACAGAGCTATCTCAAGAAGGTAGAGGTTTCCAGGTTTCCGGTAGTTTCAAACGAAGCAATACAAGAGCTCAACTCTGTCGCTGTGAATAAACATAGTCAAAATACGCCCCGCTCCACAAAACAGGGAATGAGCGAACGTCTTCCGAAGCTGGTGCCAGTCCCGCCATCTCGAAAATAGAGTGATTTAGCAACAGAACGGAAACTGCAAGGAACTGGGTCGACAACGCCGTCGCGTTTTGACTGAAATATGATTTAGCAAAGAGGTGCGAGGTGAATGCCCATGTTCTGGAACGATTTAGTCGTTGTTCTTTCGCTTTTCCGAGGCTGTTGATTGATAGCAAACAAGCAAGGTGTTTCTTATATGCATTTCGCCTTTTTGACTTATTACCTCGTCATGTATTCTATTTTACGAGCTTGTGAGTTGAATCTTCTGCTGCAGTATTCACATCGATATGCCTCAAGATATAGCTCCGAAATTTTGAAAGAAGTGTCTCAAGTGCTTCTTTTCGCAGAATTTCTACTAGTAATCGACAGGAAAATGCTTAGCTAGATATTTCTTGTTGATTTCGAGATGAGATATGTCTGTTTTAGTGGATGTTCATGAAATTCTCATAAATTGTAAAGTTCTATGCAAACAGTACTCCAGCACAGAAAAAGTATTGAAATCCCCAAGCATTTTATGGCCTTTTTGTGAACTTTGTTGATTGCTCTCACTATCCATGTTAGAATAATGTGTATTTGGTTTTGCCTATTGCAGATATTTGCCATCAATTAAAGGCTATTCACAAAATATCCACCTTACTTAAGATGAAGCCACGGACAGATATCAAATTGCTCAGTTGAAATGAATATCTGTGCTTTTAGACTGATAGTTTTACAACATGATCCAGCGGATTTCATTTTCACGTGGCTTTTCTTGTTGTAGAAGTACTAAACTAAAGATGGCTAATTAAATATGCATACATTAGTGTCAGATGGCCATTTTTACAGGAGGTCCCGCTAACTTGAAGGGACCCCATAAATTAGTGTCAAATGGCCATTTCTACTGGGGGTCCCGCTAACTTGAAGGGAATAAAATATTTTGACCTACTGTTATGCGACAATCATTCACTCACTAAACCCAACATTTGTGCCAAGTTTGAGCGAAATCGGTGATTTGAGCTATATCACCCCCTGTCTGGTTTTCTCATGGACACACTCTTAAATTGCATCAAAAATACAGGGCTATGCTGTGTTATAATTTGGACAGATAGAAGTCAAAGTAATGAGTAGAGAAACAACATCAGGAAATACAGGTTTCACAACTTTTTCTCAACGTTATTCCTTTTATTTACTGTTGAAAATGGTAAGATTCACTGCTTGCCAAATTGCAAAGAAAAACCACCACCCGGCTGTTATTCTGTAAGCAAAGAATTTCGTGAAAAAAAATAGTATATGTATAAAAAGAAAAGAGATAAATTATTGTAGAGTAGCACAAGCAGTACATATCTAGATCGTCTATTTCTATTGTCTTTCTGTGGTAAGTGAGATTGTCTTGTAAATTTGTTATCACCCATAAACCTTTTTCATAACAGTTTTTATTGGCCCTTTCAAGTGCCAAGATGGTAATCAAAGGCAATTTAGCCACAGCACTTTAATCGACATTCATCCAGAGATAATTATATCCTCAGATCTCACTACTGCAAAGGGGAGGAGGCCAGACAGGAGAAAGGCAATAAATTCAAATCCCTTCCTCTGCATTTATTTTTAAATTAGTTCTTACTGAACACATAATAGATATAAATTATCTCCTTCACCTATAAGAACAATGAGGTTGAAATTTGCAAAATATTAACAATACTTAAAGAATAAACCTGAGGCTTTGAAAAGAATCTAATTTTGTGTGTTGAAAATTTGAAATGTTTCGGTTATATTTCTAACCCTAACCTAAACCGTATTAAACTCTTCACTTCTCTACACAGCAAAACTAGCCAAAAAGAAACAAAAACAGCATTAGCCGAATGTTCGATACTAATAATATTTCAGCAAGAACTTTAATATGTGCGTTGTATCGATAAGTCTTGAATCCCTGTAGGCTGGTTCTAAAATTATTTTAACACCATCCAGACACCAAATTATACGTTTTGCAACAGAAATGTCATATGCTATAATCTAAGAATATTCACAAGGATATTTTCAACCTAAAACTGGCAGAAAAATAAAAATATTCAGCATAAACCAGAAAAACAATATTATTATGCGGAAAAAAAATAAGACTAAGAGTGTATTTCAAATAAGAATTGGAATAAGCCCAATCCTAATACAGATGAAATACGTGTCCGGACAAGGTCGCAAAAAAACGAGCAAAAGCTCCTTTTAGATTTGAAATTCGAAAATAACAAACGCTTCAAACTCTCTCGTCCCGCTCTACTTTGTTTCCGTTCGCAGAAAATCTAATTGCGCATGAAAATAGAACAGAAACAAAAACACATAAGGCCACTTGTGGCGAGCTGCAGCTCGCTAGCTGTCGGCAGATCTGTACTTAAAAAAAAGCCTTAATTAATGCTCGTTCTTTTATATTTTTTGGCCTTATTTCTACTTATATGGTATGGGTCACATCTTGTAAATTAAAATTTAACGGAAAAGATTTACCTTTCGAATCGTTAACGGCAGTCTGATTCAACATCGTTTAAACTGAACTGCAATACAACCTCCTATAGCCCTTTCTTATTCGTATAAAACACTCGCCACGTCCGCCATATTTTTTTTAGGAGGTTTTTAAACCAATCAGCCTGTTCGTATGCATGAACCAATCAGCAAGGCTGTTAGTTCAGCCTCGCCCAGGGTATTCTCCAGGCCCGCGATTCTGAAAAGTGGAGAGGGCCCTGGGGACGAGGTTGATCCCAACCGGTTCATTCTCATTCTCGTCCCCATTGCCCTTTTCGCTTCTCTTAGCCGGCAGGGCCTTGGCATGAGAATCGAAGGGCTCTGGAGACATAGGATTTCCGAGTCCGTAGATTTTAGGACGTCCGGTCTTCGTGTGTGCGGTCGTGGTGTTTCTATATACTGTATGGGATTGACAATGGCGGCCGTCGAGGCAGGATTCGAGGAATCTTTGTTTCAGGCCTTAAATGTTATTAATTTGGAGAATGTTTCCGTCAGTGTAGAACAGAAAGAGGTGAGAACATTGTTGGTTTAAAGAAAGACACCAATATTTTACCTGCTTTGGCAAGTCATTGATTTTTCAGTAATTACACTTTTCTTTTGACTCCTGGCATGGATCAACTGAGTCGTCTATTTTGGTTGCTTCGCCTTTAAATGCGAGATCAGACCGTGAAGCAAATCGATTTGCAGGTCAGCCGTCTAATGGCTCGGAATACTGAGTCATTGAGCGAGGTTGAAATTAAAGATGTCAAGCAATCGAAGTATCCAATAATTTAGAAGATGTGAGACGCAATATAAGAGCTGTCGTAATTGATGAAGCACATCTCGTTGTAGAATGGCAAGTATTTAATATCTGCCTTGAGTTATTCCCATTTACTACAGTATAATATAAGGCTTTGTAAGTGAAAGAACTTTGCTCAGCAAATATACTTTGGGGCCAAAGAATGCGACAAATAAAAATTTTGCACCTTTTTGAAATAGTCAACATGTCTTCTTGTAGATGGATTTCTGTGTAAGAGAAATGTAATTTAGCTTCTTTATTTAGTCTTGTCCCACCTCCTCTAATCGAGGATGGAATTTTCTGATTATGTTACAAATTATTACAGTGAATGGTGGCATTGTTTGTGTGATCATCATTTCTATTTTATCGATGCACTGAGACAATCCCAATCCTGTATGAGTGGCTTTCAAACTGTAAAATTAGCCTGCGACAATTTGATATACTAGTATATCCTGATGCAAAATGCGGAAATTTAATTGGCTGAGCTACTTGTATACTTTCACTGATCACAAACTAATTATAAGCATTGTTCAATCAGCAAACATTCGCATACATTGTATTTACAGGAAGAGTTTTTGCCCTGCATATGCCCAACTAAGTATGCCAGGTGCCGTATCTGCAAAGGTGCCTGTAGTCGCACTAACTGCAACAGTAATTAGGCAAACAAAATGTTACACATCAAGTTCCCTTGGAATGGTGGATCCAGAAATCATTACAGTGAGCCCCAATAGGTAGAACATTTTCTACACATGTTCAACACGACCACACACTAGTGATGACAAAATCAAAGTGCTGCTTCTGTACATAGCAAAACTACAAGTTATGAGAGAGAGGATGCCTCCTACAGTGATTTATTCCAATTTACATACTGTCATTGTGAACATTGTACGTTGACAATATAATTGGAAAATATTTGACCTCAAAAAAGTATCCCTTGGTTGATGATTTTCTTAACTTGGCCTGTCTAGTTGAAAATGTATTACTACTACAGTAAGGAGAAATTATAGGTTGACCACTTGTTCTTGAAAAGTGGAAATTTCATTGTTTAGCCCCTATTTTGTAAGTGATGAACATACTGTGTATTTTCTAATCCACTGTAAACTTTTAAACTTTATCCATAAGACTATTATTGTTTACATTTCCTCAGTTAGTATTTTTTTAAGTACCCATGAAAAGAAAAAATCAAGTTATTTATTTAGTAAAAGTCAAATTGCTCCAAATTTTTTTATGAGGCTTGACGAAACGGATATATTTTTCTCCCCTCAATGTTGTTAAAAAGGTCTCTTTATTTTGGGGGATTGATTGCGAGTCTCTCACCGCTTAGTTGTCAGGCGGTAAGCACAAACAAAATATCTAAATGTCTGTTCTCAGAGTTGAGAATTTAATGTGTAAAGTTTTATGCAGTGACAGATTTGTTTTGAAATTGATGCCTTGCTGAGACCTGGTTTTTAAAACCCTAATTTCACCAAAATCATTTAGTCACACCTGACTGCAAAAGGAACACTTCCTAACTTTTTGCATCAGTACATAGCTGAAACATTATCTACTCCTCATCATCATCATCATCAGTTCCGCTTCCCCGTTTGGAGATTGGGGCCAACAAGGAAAAGTTGAAATCACTTATTGGCCTTCCTATAGCTCCTTCCATTGATGCCAAAGCAAAAAAGAAAAATACTAACAATTATTCGCCAGGAAACAAAACCATTTACACACCGTTTTCATTCAAGGGCAGTATTTTAGATATATTTTCTGAAACACCAACTCTTAACCCGCGTTTATAAACGGTTCCAACTTTTTTTTAAAAGTTGCCTACAGCGCCTCCCATACTTTTAAAAAATTGTGGGAGGCGCTGTAGTGCAGTCGTGTTATTCTTGGGAGCAATAGGTCTAAACTGAGGGGGATTTTCGTTGTGTAGTTTATCGCCCTCAACGAAAAGACGCATCCGACCATTTTCGACACTTTCATGGTTCACTCTTTTTCGCCTCACCGTAGAGTGCTGACTCGACGAGGGTGATTTTCCAACCTGTTGCGAGCCACAAACCCTTTGCACACAAGACCCCACGATCGACAATTCCCGCGAAGAACTGAAGTGATGCCAGCAACAAAGAACGGAATTGTTTAATATTATTATTCTGTACATGGTTCGCACAGTTTCGTTGGTAAACAATCGCCAAACTTAATTTCTTACCCAGTTAAAAACTCAAGCACTTTTAAAATTTCCGGCTCTTTGCTGCTTTTCTCGCCGAAAATGTCAACCGAGGTTTCTAAAAAAAAAACGTTTGTTTGCAACAGCCACATTAGTCCATGGGCCAAGACCCCCAAAAGTGGTTTTTTTGTACCATGTGGAGGGACCAGTGCTATCACGTATTTTCTCAATCTGCAATAACTGAAGTCTATTTTAAGGTATGATAGCAAGCTTCTATCAGTAGCTTTCTTGCTCTAAACGTGTGATAAAATGACGTCATCTAAACTGCCTAATGACCACGGATCCGGTTAACAGCTTCAGATTCTGAGCGATGTCCATTGTGCAATTCTCTTCAAACAACATTTTATACATTTTAGGCCTAGCAGAATATGACATTGATTCAATTGCAAAAGATGGAAATTTTTTTAAGGTTGTCTCGTTTCCATGGAGACGAAAATGGTCGATGAGTCCACAACTGAAATAAAAGTCACTGAAAATAAGGCTTTTCACTTCCTAATTTTAAAAAATAACAACTGCAATATACGTTATCAAAAAGTTCAATCATGTGTAGATCACTCTAGCACTGGCCTGGATTAACTATTCAGCTAATGAGTTTTAAAGAGCTCCCTTAACGAGTCTTCTTTGTCCTGATATCATCATTCTGAAGCCATACCAGAACCAAACACATTGGAGACTTGTCCTTTTCGCGTCAGTCAAGCATCATTTTCACTTAAATGTAAACAAAGACTCACGTTTAATTTCAGACAAAAATAACAGCTAAGTTATTTTAAAGCATTTAGCGGTTGCCATGACTCGATACATTAAAAAGAGTACATCATTCGAAACTAAACCTTACGAATGTAAGAGTATGTATAAGGAGAGTTATTTCATATTTTTCCTATGGTTATGAGATTCTTACCTTTCGCTTTCTTCATCGTCATTGTCGTCAACGGATAACACATCGTCGTCATCATTTGGCCCGTTTGTACAATCTTGAAGCCGGCACATATCAGTACATTTCAGCCCATTGACAATGCAGGAGCACGATGGAAGTTTGCAGGACCTACTGCACTGGCAAGATAGTAGTTTTAGAACAGCTTGCGAAGCTGGCTGACCACCCATCCAGTCTACGACCAGCTTGTCGTCTTCACTACACCAGCCAAATCCCACTGGTGATGGGATGGCTGGGCATCTTTGTAAACTTCATCTCCAGACAGCAGCCTGGTAGTTTGCTCGTAGCGAGTGTTTGTGCAGCGTATCATTGCAGGGTGGCAGCTGGTTGGAATCAACGTCTCCTCTCTTCAAACAGAACAGTCGATATCGCAGCTCCTCGATGTCGCTTGTCCCAGGGTTGCTGCAGTACATGGCACATGTAAATTTCTGAAGACTATGGTACAGGTGATCAGACATATTCCAGAACATACCCAAATGCTGGAACATCTCTTGAAATTCAGCATTTTGCTTTACAATTCGATAACCTGCAACCTTTCCCCGTCCGGCAAAAGCACTAACAGTGTCGCACCCTATGAATGCATGAAAGCCCGGCAGTGATCTGCATACACTTGCTCCAACCCTCTCAACTACTCTTGAGATATCGATGTACTTGACTCTGGTCTGTGAACCACTTTTAATGAATACTGAAGAAGGAATAAAGCTCTTGAAGGCCAAAAGAAGTACCAACACATCAGTGTCTTCTGATACTATGACGACCGCAGCAAACCTCGATTTAGCTGCATGGGCTGCATGTAAGAGGATTCGGGTGTCAGCCTCATCTTGGGTTGATTCGAGCTCACTGATAGGTTGCATTATTCCAGACGATAATTGGTAACATGTTTCGCCACACGTACCAACCAGAGTCTTTCCAGATAGCTTCGCTGTGTACTTTTCTTTCTTCCACTCGCTGGTTACAAACACTATGAAAGCTTGTTTGTTCTTTGAGCTACACAGGAATCTTCTCCATTGTTTAACCTTGTGTTCGGCTTGAATCATGAATATTGCGGTATTCGCTTCCTAAACCGTCACCCCTGTTCTCTCTTTCGGCGTTCTTTATGGATTCCTCTCTGTAATCGTCGAAGACGACATCAATCCTGTCACTTGTTCCACCTTCGTTTAGAACTCTGCAAAGAAGAGTTTCAGCAACTGCCGCAAATGTCTTCTTATCACCTTTCAAACACTGGACAAGAGCCATCCCATCTATTACACATGCTGAGGGTTGGGGAATGGCATCTGCTGCTTCGACATTTTTATGCAGTTCTTTAGCCAAGGACGCTTTGTTCGTCTTAATAATAAAATAATAATATTTAATATTTCTAAGGCGCAAATTAACATGTGAATATGATCAAATGCGCCTAACAAACCATATGAGTAATATAAATTAAACGATATGCTATGAATAGTGCCATCTGCGGTAGCTAATGACCAAGGGAGTGGTCCGAGAGGATGGGATAACACTTCTCTCATCTGTAAGTCTCTGCTCTCTGCGATGACAATCATTTGAGCAAACAGTCTTCTGTCGGCCTTGATGATCACTTCTTGGTTCTTACCAGCTTTAACTGATACCTCCTTGTTCAAGTGAGTAAAAGTCTTCAGCTTAGCTTTCGTGATTGAATTATGGAACTTGACTTTGGGTGGATTAGACTGAAGTCGTTGCTCTCGGAATGCGTTGTAGGCTTCCTCTCCTTTATCTTTAGCTTGTAGCAAGTCGCGCTCTACATCAGGAGTGGCAACTTTTCCTGTGGACAGACGAGGTCTTGAAGGTCAGGGCTGAATGGGTTGAGCCAAGTGTTTTGAAGAATTGACACTATGGATTGAACATCAGCTTCATCTCTTTGTATTCTTGTTGGTTGTAGATCTTTGTGTTGGGAACAAGAACTGCTGATGTGCAATATATCTTTGAGTTGCCTCAGGAAGGTGCTCCGGTATTCAGCGACCAGGTAGAATTTGTAGGATTTCACGTACGAATTTTTAGTTTTGCTTGCCATTTATGTATGCAAATTACTACTATTTAAACGCTACGGTTTCCTAGCGCGCCAATCTTTTCAACGTTTTCTCTAGCTTCAAGTTAATATCGTTGCGGAATCTATTCTACCTAGCTTCATCGTCTACGCTACAGTCAGGAAACATTTGTATGTCTTTATATTCTGTCCTGTATTTCTCATATCGCTCGGCTCTTCTTCACATGTATTTTTATTTGTTTTTTCTAGTCGAACCTCGCTTGCTCTATCTTTCAATTCTCAACGGACTCCTCGAGTCTCTTCAACAGAGCGTGAGTTCGAAATCGCTAGACGTAGCGTCAACAAGAACTGTAAGCTACAAAATTTGCTTACTGCATTAGGCCTTAGACTGAAACCTTTAGTTCCTCCTGACGTTTGAGTGTATTTGTTGACAGTCTCCTCGCACGTCTGATCAACAGCTATTCTCCCAGAAGGGTTGTCTTCGGCAATCTGAACAGAAAATCCTCCGGATCGCAAGTATTCCAGGGTGTCCGGATGCTCTGCTGGTAGATGTGACATTTCATGCAGATATGCTGAAAGGTACCTGGCGTAGTTAAGGTTATCATATGCGAAACACCACGGGACAATTTCACTAATATATGACAGGTGAAGATCCCAATCTCCCTCCCGAGATCCTCTTAACAGACCAAGTAATATTTCCTCCATGTCAACATAAGGCATCCAGAACTTCGATAGCTTCCCATTGTCATGTCGGAGATAGCTCGTATACAAGCAGAACAGTTGCGATACTTCTTCAAATGAGGGACTCTCCACTGTGTCTTTGAATTCTTGTTCACATGTGTTATCACAGAGCGCTTTCAGTCCTTTTAAAAACGCATCAACAGTAGGCTTCTTCTCTCTATGATGTTCCTCAATCCAAGAGTTAAATCCCATCCATGCTAGCCTGTTAAGAGCTTCATACATGAGCTTGTGAAATCGTACGGCGCGATTATATGTACGGCCTTCTAGAACACCAGCCACAGATCCTTCAGCAATTACTCCAGAGCCGACTATTACGTCTCGTAAACCAGCATCTTGGAAACGCTTTCCGATCACTGACAAGAAAGTGCAAATGGTATGGAACACACCCATTCTCAACACAAGGTCGTTAAACTGTGCCCTGTGTTTCCACTTTATCTCAGTAGCTTTAGCATACAGTGCCTGATCAAACACAACAACTATGCTTTGGAGGTTTGAAGTTTCCTTAATCTGTAGGGACTTGATGAGGACTTGGTACACAGCTGACATGTTCGTCGCTGGGGCATTGATTGTTGGAAGATAGCCCACGTTATCCTTGGCAACTTCTTGGTTATTACGCACCAAAATATTGAAACCACTCCAACCAGGAACAGATTGCTTCTGACTTGCATGAATGCGTACTAAAACCCATACCAAGTTCTTTCTCCATGCACATTCCATGATTTGATTTAACTTGACCTCCACATATCCTCTAGTATGGGGCCCACAGCGCTCGCCGGCATTATAGATAGGTACAGTTTCATCATCCACAGACTCGATACTTCTCCTCTTCGATTTCACAATTTCACAATCTCACAAGACAACCATCAAAATGCTGATTGTTTAGTTATGTAGCTACTTGTTATAGCTTTTATTGAGTTTTAAACACATACCGGCTTACAAACGATGGGAATTAATGATTAAGGCAACACAGTGCTGGGCTGTCGAGTCCATGTAGATCTCGAAGGACTGTAAGTTTTTATATAATTTGAGGTTCAAAATATCACTATATCGTCATAAAAATGCTTATTGTTTAGTTATACAGCTAATATTTTGTATATATTGTTGATTTCTGATCAGATCTCTACTTAAAGATTATCGAAATCAGTGAATAAGTCAAAAGTACTTACCTGCCGTGAAGGTCGCCATCTTGAATTTCTCCATAATGCATTGCAACATTTGAAGTAATCCATAACTTACTATATCATCGCTTTTAAAGAGGTAAATTGAAATTTGGTTCTTAAAAAATGATTTGTGTTCTTTCTTGTTGTATTTATATGTGTGAAGACTATTTTTGATCCAGCTTAATATTTTTAATATGACTTTTGAAAACAAGCCTCGTTTTCATGCAAAAGCGAATTTTGGTGATATTTCAGCCAATAAAATATACAAGAAAGCTACTCTTTTGGGGTTGCTATCATAACATCTTGTAATCACCCCCAACTTAGCTTCAAATTTGTCACACTCTCAGCTGGTCCCTCTGAGTGGTACATCTAAGAGGGTCTGGCCCATGGACTACATGTGTTGAATCGTGAGTTAAACAATATGGATAATTTTTTCCCAAATCCTCCATGTGCTCCATTTTAAACACCGCCGGTCACAGCTCTTTCACATTCTTTGTTTTCAAACAGCCAATCAAAAAAGTTCGAATTAATTCGAAAATCCTATGTCCCCAGAGCCCTTCGATTCTTTTGCCAAGGCCCCGCCGGCTAAGAGAAGCAAAAAGGGCTATGGGGACGAGAATGGTTCATTCTGACCAACACGATCTCCTCCTCAAATGAAGTATAATTATCATTTGTCATATACGTACAAATGAAGTGTAATCCTTCAATGCAAATGACCGTGATGTCCTGGACATGGACCCGCTTTCGCGCGCCTTTAGAATTCAGCTGCGATCGATCGCTTCGATTTCTTCTTGGTTTCTCTCCTTTTAGTATAGCGGCTCACAGTTGTTATTATGTCTTCGAATTCACAAGAAGGTAAGAATTAAGTGATTTTTTCATGTTTAAATGATTCTATTTAAAGCCCTTTACAATCGGTTTGAATATTTATAACCTCCAACTACATTTGCATACTGTGAGGAATTGTAAATTCATAAGCTTAAGCTTTGTAAACTAGCTAGCGTAAAATGAAACATAAAGCAAGCCGGTCCCAGAGGTTTTCTATTATTGTTCCTTCTGCTCACATGAAAACTCCGTCGCGGCTTCGAAACGAAGGAGAGAAATGAGAAGAAGAGATTTTCTCGTTCATCGCTGCCAAAGGTATTCGTTTTCGCCGCTTAATGCTCACATTCAGGCCTACAAGATTTAGAAAACAGAAAACATCTTGAACCACTGTGCCTCTTAAATTAAGCTTGAGCGTAAACATGTAGCAGATCGTAGATAAGCTTTAAGGTAGAAAAATAAACATTGAAGAAAACTTACTCCAATGAAGCAAACATGACGAATTCTTGATTTCTGTTTCGATACCCTGTACATGTACATCGACATTTCTACAGGGCAGCTTAAGGTCTATCACATTTGATTTGTGGAGCTACTCCATAATTTCCCATCAAATTATTTCCAAAATGAAGGGCAAAGACTGTCGATCTGAGTTCAGTTTTTAAGTAACCTTACTGGCAAATGAAACATGATTTTTCAATTTACTGAAAAATTGTACTTATTTTATCAAAAATTGGTTTGACAGTGCACTTATCATCTGTTGCATGTTTTATTTACCAGTAGTTCTTAAATAAAGGTTACCTAAAAGTATAACTTTACAGGCTTGAGTCCCCAGTGTACCAAAAACTTGTTGGGGTGATGTTGTTGATAACTAGTGAACTTCTGGTCAGAAATAATGACAGTTTTGTTGTGTAGTTCACTTTCCTTCTCTCATTAAGTATTTGTGACTACTAATGACCAATTAAACAAATTGTCTTTAGTTTAATCTATTTTGTTGGAGCGCTGTTCCAGAAAAACAGTTGACCACAGCTACATCGGTCCGTGTGTCCTTCGTCCAGTTCATTTTTAATTTAGAACGAAGATGAAATTTAGCCTTTCTCTTTTTGTTTTTTTATCAATTCGTCTCGGTTTTTTGAAACTAGATTACCATATTGTAGAAAAACACTGATATTTAAAATGCTAGATTTAAAATATTGCTTTATTTAATACTATTTTGCCATTTCATATGAGTAAAAAATAGATCATCGTTACAAGAAATCAATCTGCCTTTAGAAACAAATATTGAAAAATCGATTCTATTTTCAATTTTATTTCAAGTCGAAAATCGGAAATTCATTAAGCGAAATAACAAATTTAAAATTGATTCAATTTTCAATTTTGTATGCAAAATACAAAATTTAAAATTGATTGCACGGACCCAGAACAAAGGCTGACGCAATAGGGGTAGGCTATGTTGCTCTTTTGCTTACCCGTACTGGGCTACCTCCCACCAGGTCCGCCAGCCTGCTTGAGGAGTCTCGGACTTCGCGCTCTCTTCGACTGCCACTTCGCGGTCTTTTACGACATTTGAGAACGTTTTGTGTCTTTTCGTCTCTTAGTTCTGTCCATTACGGCGAGCAGCGATACTTTCGACGTTAGCAAAGAAGGAAAAAATGTTAGACTTCATATCAGAGCGGGTGATGTAGCCATATCGATTTTTCCTCCAGCTTTTCAGGCGCCTTATTGTAAAAAGAGATTGGATTGGATTGGATTGGATTGGATTGGATTGGATTGGATTGGATTGGATTGGATTGGATTTGTTAAACGAGGGATTGGACTTGTAAAAGGAACTTGGTACAAATCAAAGACAAGCTTGGAAGCGGGACGTTTGGGTCTGTTCATTTGGCAGATTTCAAATTAACTGATGTGCAGACTGTGCAATACAATGGTGTTTTCAAGAAGTCGAGAACTGAGTGAATTAACAGGATAAAGTGACACTTTGAGAAGGAAGCTGGAATTCTGAACAGTGTTAAAGGCAATAGAAATATCTTTGGGTTGCTCAGATTTGTCTGTTGCCTTATGCCGCCTTCGTGATGGAGTACTCGTGTTTCGACTTTGATGTTTGGCTGGTTAGTTTCTCTCTAAAGAGAGATTGAAATGTCCTTTTTCTTGATACCAGTTAATACAACAATTTCCCCTTTAGGAAGATGTTAAAATAGGACACAAAACGCTTTCCTGTGATGTGGGATGCGTTTCGGGCCAGTTGAAGGTTCATTTCGCATAAGGCATGATAAATTATAACCTGTGCAAGTATATGTACAATTGTGCTCAGCAGATAGTCTAAGAAACGGGGAGATCATTTTAGATTTTGAACCAGGTTCGAAAAGGAAACTTTCTGTTTTGCTGACGTTGTGTTCAAGTTAATGTTAAGCATGACTACAAGACTATAGAGGTGACGCCAATTGATGTAACTTTATATTCAGAAATAAAAACATGTTCCTGGTTTTTAAACGAACTGCATGTATGTAAACAAAGCCCTACACTTAAAAGCAAATGCAAACCTTGGGCATCCAACGAACACACGGAAAGGAAGCGTGAAGTTGCAAGCATTAAAGAGTTCAGGTTAATGTAAATGAGAGAGAATAAAACAAAATGCTTTGTTTTTTTTGCAATTTAGGAAGGAGGGTTTAACGGTCGCAGCATGATTAAGCTACAACCATAATCATTCATTTAATCATTCATTATATAGTCCACAATTTGGGCCATTTGTCGTCAAGTAATAGCATATTGGGTGCTTTTTGGTCAAATATCGGACTCTCGTTCGCATTTATCTACTGAAATCCCACTTGCACATTTATGTGAAATAGTCTACAGTTTAGGTCATTTGCCGTCAAATAATAGAATATTGGGTGCATTTTGGTGAAATATCGGACCCTTGTTCTCATTCATCTACTGAAATCCCACTTGCACATTTGTGTGAAATAGTCTACAGTTTGGGTCATTTGCCGTCAAGTAATAGCATATTGGGCGCATTGTTGTAAAATATCGGACCTTCGTTCGCATTTATTTACTAAAATCCCACTTGCACATTTGTGTGAAATGGTCTACAGTTTAGGTCATTTGCCGTCATTTAATATCATTTCGGGTGTTGTGGTAAAATATCGGACCTTCGTTCGCATTTATCTAATGTAATCCCATGTGCACATTTGTGTGAAACAATTAATAGTCCATAATTTGCGTCATTTGTCGTCAAGTAATAACATATTGGGTACATTTTGGTCAAATATCGGACCCTCGTTCGCATTTATCTACTGAAATTCCACCAGCACATTTGTATGAAATAGTCTACAGTTTGAATCATTTGCCGTCATTTAATTTCATTTCGGGTGTTGTGGTAAAACATCGGACCATCGTGACAAATGGTAAGTAAGTACCCCGGGCTTCTGAAACGCTTTACGCACTGGGAACCATTAAAACGTTTCCTGTTCGCTTGGCGTCTATGACATCATTCATCAAATATAACGAACATTCCTTGTTGTTGAATGTTCCTTGAATTTGTCATCTAAAGGAACTCCTATTTCAATTTTAAGCTTCTTTAAAGAAAATGAATGCTTTTCTTGGCTGTGTTACTCGATGGATGTTGGCCACGTTTTGGCTTTTTGGAGCACTGCAGCAATCTGGTAAGCTTCGTAATGAAAAATATTTTAAATTCGTTTATTCAGGCAATTCTCTGCTAGATACAGTTGAAATTGGCGTCTAATTTCCACTGAGGATGTTGTTTTCTGTGTGATGTGATTTCAGAATCAGCGTGTGTCAAGTCAAACCTGACGATCCTAAAATCGTGGTGCTAGGAGTCAACAGCAATGCACTGTCTCTCAACTGGAACATTTGCGGCGGTAATGCTGGTGAAACCATCCTCAGCTTTGCTTTCAGGAGACAGAGACCTGGCAGTCTTCAAGTAGACCAAATAGCATCACGTGGCGCCACTGAAGGGGGCTTTACTATGAGCGCGCCCTTCAAAGATAAGAAAAAGTATTACGCTCGTGCTAATCAAGAGCGGAAGATTTTCAACGTCCAAGGAAATGATAAATACGTTTACACTCTCGCGATAAATTACACCACCAATGGCGGTGCATTTCTCGAGGAAACTTTCCGAGCAACTGTTGACGTGAAAGGTTAGTAACGAGTTCTCAGTAGCTGAATTCTGTTTCTGTCGTTTCGCCTACACGATCTGAGTCGATTCGCCTACATTGAAGTCGATTCGCCTACACTAAATACTTATTACTACTATTGTTACTATATAGGTTTACAATAATTATAGTAATGTTTTTCGGAAGAGTTAATATATAAGGGAGTTTAAGAAAACCACGACGGCAACGGCAACGGCAACGTCGCTAAACAAAAGTTTTAATGAGGAGAACAATGGCTGTGCACCTGCGTTATAATTCTTGGTACATTTCTTTGCCGTCCTCTGCAAAACAACAACGTGGAATGACGAAATTTTGCGTTGTCTGGAGAACGTGAACCACGACGGCAAATTTTTTATATTTATATTTCGAATTTATCGGTGTGTCCTATATTCAGTTTCGTGATAGCTTTGACAGTGACGAACAAAGTAAATGACTTTAGGGTACCGCAGGATTCGTAGTTAAAATATAAAATCATTTTTTAATCGACGTTGTCCTCGGCGTCGCAGTCGTGTTTTCTTGAGCTCCCTAATTTTCACAGCGACGGCACGGCTATACTGAACGCTCTGTCTCAACAAACGAGCCAATAAACTTGAAGATCACTAACAGGAACTCGTCATGTGCCAAAAGAACAGAGAATTAAACTTCACCTTTAACTCGAAATGATATGTGTGTGTGCCTACGTTTTCGTCGAAGCGAACAGGACACTAAGTTCAGTTCGTCACGCACTCGTATTTTGTTTTGTTATGCACGCGAATCGAGTAATTCAAGTAACTGTACGTGATCAAACTGTGTGGAATCCCGATTTCTCGAACCTGCCGATAACTCGAACCAAAAGTCGTTTCCCCTACTCAGTCAAACACTGTAATTTTATTCGCGATTTTTCGGAATCTCCGATTTTTCGAACCAATTTTTGTTTCCCTTGGAGCTGCTAAGAATCGGGATTCCACTTAACATGCATCGTGTTACGCGTCTGTTGAAATCTCTTAAATCAACAACAAGTCGATTCGCGCTACAACTTTACGTGGAATTTAACTGGAAATACGGTCAAATACGACTCCTCTGCTCCCTGTAGGCAGTGATGTTCATCTATCTTCGCAAAAAAAATTTCGGCTAAAGTGTAGGCGAAACGACTTTAATGTAGGCGAATCGACTCAGACGGTGTAGGCGAAACGACTTCGGTAGTGTAGGCGAAACGACTTGTAGGCTAAACGACTGACATCCGCGCATGGCAGTATTTAAAATTAGATAACTACTTACATTCGCGGATATATACCGCATAAACCGAAATTTAATTATGCATACAGTCTTGTGAGTCTTGCTCTGTTGAGGACTGTTGTTCATCCGCAAACAATAATTAAAGAAGTCGTAGGCATAAATAAGTATGTGGTTACGCGGAAATGTTTTAACGTTTTGTTTACTTTGCTAGTATCGGAGATGCCTGTAACAGTGAAAAAACTTTTCCTAACTGTCCATCTAGCTTCCAGCTGAAATTTATGACGAACACGAACACCAACTTGAATTACTTTTTTATCTCTTATCGTCGTCTGTCGTAATCTTTTTTTTTATTATTTTTTTATTTTTTATTTTTTTTATTTAACTTTATTTTCACACTAACAGACCAAAAAAACAACAAAAAAAACAAAAAAAAAACACTACGTACAATGAAAAATACTTACAATACAATGCTTCAGTACAACGTTACAATAGGTCTGTCGTAATCTTAAGTGACTCGCATCTTCCACGTCTTCCCGTGTGGGTTCCAATTCACTCGGATGCAGCCGAACTCTGCTAACAGTGACAACATCGGCAACGGTGGCCACTAACCGTGCATCTCATTTGCTATATTAACCTCTCCACAGCGGCCAGTCAACCAACGACTTACGGACGATGTATAGAAAATAGTTTTAAAGGTCACTAAGCTTGATCCGTAGCGATCGTCATCGGCCTTGTATTTCCAATGATTGCGGTACGTATTCGGACAGATCGATATAGCTCGACTTTATACTTAGTGACCTCATTTGTATCAACATTGCCATGAGCTTTTCACTTTTTTTTTTGGTTTATTTGTTATTGATGTACATTGATTATGTTCCGTGTTCATATGCTATATCAAGTAGCTAATCTGCAACGGGTAATCAGTCGATTAGGAATTGGTTATTGCTGATGATCAATCGCTATTCGATGAATAATCTATAGCAAGAGATTATCAAGGTACTTACTTTGATAATCTCCTGTCGATAGGAAAAAGAATGTTCAGTCATCGATTAGTCATTAATTGCATTATTTATATTTATATATTTAGGCATTGAGGACATTGATTAGTCATCAATATGGCACAAACCATTCCAATTCGAAAATCTAGAAATACAAACAATTAATTCGTGTTCGCAATTTCGCTGTTGTCACAAATGGCCAGTACACTGTAATAGCGGAGAGACAAGTCTTGGAATCCTATTGATTAAGTTATTTTCTCCGTTTAACTTTGCACGTACAATTCCTTTTTGCCTGTTATTATTGTTGCGAACCGTTCGCTTTAATAATTATACTAATAACATATAGCGCAACTTTCAATAAAATGATCAAGTGTGCCTTACACCATGATATAAAACATAAAACTAATCCTAAAAGTCAAAAAGTTTCAATGACTACTGAGAATTAAAAATTAAAACTTAAAGACTTTTTCGTTTTATACCGTCTTTTGGTCGCGCGTTGTAGCCGGATTTTTCCTTGACATGCACTAGATCACAAAGATATTTAGGTGCAACGGTTAAGTAGGATTTATAACAGGAAAATCAGTTGAAATAAAGAAAAAATGGCGGGATGTAGTAATAGATATGCGGCATTACAATATATATGTGCAATCAATGAGTAATCAATTGGTAATCAGTAGTTAGTCGATGAGTAATGAATGGCATCGATGAATAATCAGTGACATGGATGAGAAATCGACAGGCCGCAGCACATTTTTCAGTTAATACACAGAGTTTGATATGAAACATTGAACTAAAAAGGCTTATAACAAAAACAACTGAATGAAAATTTAGCTTAGAATTTGCAAAAATATCCAAACATCAACACAACATTGTTCAGAATGTGAAGACAGACACCCTAAAAATATATATGCACCTGTACACGCAGGTAATCATATGAAGGCTTGTAACAAAAACAAGTGAATGAAAATTTAGCTGACAATTTGCAATGATGTCCAAAAATCGACACAACATTGTTCAGAAGGTGAAGACCGACACCTAAAAAATATACCTGCACCTGTACATGTAGGTAATCATATGAATGTGAGTGCAAAACAAGAAAATATTCCTTGAGTAATATTTGAGAATTCTCTAAGACTAACTCAAAACTGCCAGAGCCTCTGGGTGGGTGCACTGTGAAGGAATTTAACAAAAATATTAGGGATAGGATTGCAAGGTTTCATACAAACGTTTGATTACTATGTGACTGAGAAGAATACCAACGACCCTGCCTTAACTTGTAGTAGCACCGTAGTGGAAATTAAAAATTAGCGATCAATTCACCTGCTCTCAGCCAATCTTTCTAAAGTAATTTTCTCAGTCATATGTTAATAAGGAAAGAAATTGTGTGAACATTTTTTACACTTCTATCTAATATAAATCTACTAGTGTTCTGCCATGAAGGCTGTTCTCTTATTGGCTACGCTATAATGATTGCCTATTCTGCTGACAATAGTGAATAGCCTAACAGTTGTTAAAAAATCTCCGCCACTTCTTTGCGTTTTCGAAGTGTATGTGAAAATTATTTTCATAGTTCACTAGTCGAGGTGATTCCAGCGAAGACAAAAAATACTATAAAATTTTAAGTGTTTAGTGTTACTACCAGCCGCTTTCCTGTCAAAACAACTGAGAACAAGCCTTTGCTTAACTTTTCATAACTTTCTGGTCATTGTCATTCTAGATTAAGAAACGCGGCTTCCAAATGACATTTTTACATCAGTATATTTTTGATTGTGATGTTACATCAGAAAACTCTGCTCATTAAGTCTTAATTAAATCTCATTAACTCGTCAAATCGGCTTATATCTTGAATGAATCGCAACGGCGCTCACACAAAAACCAACACAATGTGATGCAATTATCAGTGTCCTCACGTTGCGTGATCTATTTAGATCATTACCCATCTTTCAGTAGATTTAGATTTGTTGTAGTAGACGAGTAGATTTATACTAAAACATATAGATTATTCGCTCTTGACTTCTATGCGTTGACTTTGTTGCTCACTCCTCAACTACCACGCGATAGAAATCTCGAGCTTATATTCTAATTATTAAATAGAAACACGATGGGTTGCTGTTGCATTCTAACATGCATGTATGTGCTTTTCTCTAGTGCCTCCAAAAATAACTGTTGCCCCAACTCGTGAGGTTCAACTTAGTCTTAGTTCAAGGTCTGTACAGAACCATACACTGATATGCAATGCATCTGGTGATCCACATCCAAACATCACCTGGACAAAAGCTGGCGTCCCAGCAAGCCAGTTCAATGCCTCTGGTTACTTGCTTCGTCTGGTTGTTGTACAGAGGGAGGATGCAGGATCATACATATGTACAGCGAGTAATGGTTTTGGCGATAATGCTACTGCCATTGGTATAGTTAACATAAAATGTAAGTATTCTAAACATTCTGTACTTGAGGCATACATAGAAATAAAATCATGTACACGCATTCACGTGAAGTTTCAAAGAAAACTGTTTTGAGTTACTTTTTTTAGTTCTTTGGAAAGTATTGTTATTAAATTTGTCTAGGACTAACAGACTGAGTATAACCAACAATAATTCTTCAGTATAAACTTCAGACGGTAACAGAATATCTTTCAGACACTCACAGGTAACTCAGCTGACAGTTGACACTTTTCAGTTCATACAGGTAGGTAGGTAGGTAGGTAGGTAGGTCAGTACGTAAGTAATTTTGAGCGTGTGACTTAATCATTCATAAGACCCATTACAGGTCCTTGATTGCATCACCATAGACCCCCCACACTGTGGGGCAGAGTTCTAGTCTGGTCTAAGTTTTTTATATGAGCAGGCTGTATTCTAGGCAACAAAATCAAGTGCCGAAAAAAAAAAAAAAGAAAACCACTGGCCTAGGTTTTCGCTGAACCTAAATTGGTGAACTTAAATCATTTTTACAGGCAGTGATTGCAAAACGGAGAGAGTTGGAATACCACCGAGCCTTTGGAAATCAAGCATCAGTTGAGTTCAAGGCTTTAGAATCAAACCTGTTATCAGCAGTAAGTTATTTTAATTTTACGTATTAAACATGGGCACCAAAATTATATGACTTGAAAGTCATGGTGTATAGCCTTATTTTCGTAAATAGCACCTTTAGTGTTTTTTTAAATTTGTGCCTTTCAAAACATTTTAAGTGATGCCTTGATTTTTGGAATGTTGTTTCTAATGTTACCCCTACTTTTGCAACGTAAATAGTTTCTTTATTTTTGTTTTTCATATATAGTCGCTTTTTATTAAGGGGTCTCGTCTCTTTCGTTATTTTCTTCTCTTGATACTGAAGTCAAGATGTCTTCGAAACGTCGTAGTTTCCTTTCGCGTATTTTTTTAATCAACTGATTTTAAACTGTTCATTATTGTCTTTCTAGACATTTATTTTGTTGTACTCAGTCTTGTTGTGAATTACACTTTACTTTTAAACATATTGACTTTCCCTTTGGTTGCCTTTAGATTTGGAGTACTTATGCTGACAATCCTGAAAAACAACTGCATCGAGTGGATGTTGCAGAATTCAGGTAATTGCACTAACATATTTTACACAACAACTTTACTACATTTATCTGCACGAGAAAGTGTAAAAAACGTTTTTCATGAATACAATTGGACAGGTACGTGCTGCTCTTCGAATAATAGCTTAAAGCTTGAGACAGTCAAGTCTTTAAACTCAGCTTAAACTCGGTACAGTTACATGTATGTGTTGATTAAATACTACTTTTAAATGATTGTTCCAGCGGTGTTTTTGTTACTGGAGAGCTTTTATTTGAACTGAACCGTTTTACCAATCAAAACCACCTTAGGTTCATGAGTATGTGTATGTCAACAGACGAGTTATTGATGTTAAGAGTCCCTGTCCATAAAAATGGGAAATAGCTCAGCAAGGGTCGAAAATTCGATTTCGCTCATATTTTCATGGTAGATAGGCTAGGGCATGACAAAAACTACTGGATAGTTTTTTTGGTAAAATATCCTTATATTTCAAAGAAATATGCAAATTACCAAATTCCGTTAAAATCGTCATTTGACGCACCATTTTATTAAGCAAGTTTGAGAGCCTCGCATGCAAAACCACATCATTCTTCCGTCTTTAAAACACTCAAATATTTTTGTGCAATGTTTAAATGTGTACTGGGTTGACTTTAGGGAATGTTGCGTTGTCTTTTTGGGTGCAAAATAATTAAATTTCGAAGACATGTATTTCATTCACTTAAAAGTACTTCGTGAATATAATTAATTTCCACCATGTGCGAAACCTTCAAATGGATAAAGCTTCTGGTGGTTG
This sequence comes from Orbicella faveolata, assembly GCF_042242905.1. Classification (NCBI taxonomy): domain Eukaryota; kingdom Metazoa; phylum Cnidaria; class Anthozoa; order Scleractinia; family Merulinidae; genus Orbicella; species Orbicella faveolata. The sequence goes on from NW_028301553.1 coordinate 21,617,462, forward strand.
AATCGCAGAAGGATGGTCTACAGATTCCTGTAAAAATTTCTTTGGGCAAATGATTGTGAGCGACGCGAGAGCTTTTCAAAGTACGTCAAAAATGCAAATATTTGACCATCCCGTCGTCAAATTTCAATTTACGGGTTAGACGTATATTTTAGCATGCGCAACATGACTTGACCTATGTTAAGTTGAAATAGACACAGAGCTGATAATTTCGAAATGTTCTAACCTCATTTGCTGTAAAAAGCAGGTCCAAAGCCGATTTGACGTGTTTCTGGTCGATCTCTCACCATTCGTCACACATAAAGCAGAAGTTTGCTTTTGTTTACACAAGGTTAACGCCCTATGTACATCGCTTACTGTCAAGCATAAGAATATGGGCGAGATCGAATTTCCGACCCTTGCCGCGAAATTAAGAATTTGTCTGATTTTTACAGGCAGGCACTCTTAATTGTTTTTGATCTGTAGATCTGGTAGTGTATATGCTGTTGTGGAGCTTGAATTTGGATCAACAGGAAGTGATCCTTTGAAACCATTGACGGATGAATTAAACGATGGAAAACTTGGTTCATTCACGGTTGACCGTCATTTGAATCCAACCATTGAACCCAATACACTCTCGGCACCATCAAGAACAACGGAGTGTAAGTATGCCAAAGTGTTGATTAATGTTAATATGCTTGTGATTATAGTTAAAGAAAAGTTACACCTGGATGAAGCGTTTTCCTAAGTTTGTCTCAGGGATTTGTCAAATGACGAGCACATCGCACCTCAGTCATGTTATGCAAACAAGTTGACTGCAGATTGAATCTGACTAGCGTAACGCGAAGATTTTCATAAGAATGAGTCGTCTTCTGTCAAAGAAAAGAAAAGTAAATTCAATTTATACAGGCAGTTTCGTTAACGGGGTATGAGCACGCGTAGATCACCAGATAAATTTTGCAAGAGCTTGTATGGAATAAACTCACAGTAACAAATCCATTATAAACACGCGAAAGCATTGCACATTTCACCGGCTTAGAATGAGGAGTTCTTAAAACCAACAAAGCCCCCTTTCTTTCTGCAGGCAGGCTTTGCCATGTTGGGAAGCCCGCTTGTATAACCCACGTGCAGGTTAACTCGGTGCTACGGGGAAACATTGAACCGATCGCGAGCCACTCGTCGTCTTTCATTACACATTTCTGGAATCATCACTGACAGTCAACTATGATTGTGAAGTCAATAATGTTTATCCATCGTGGCAGTAATAAAATGGCAGGTACAAAACTCGGACCGGATCGAAACAGATCCCAGATTTAAATGAGAGTGGCAACTATTGTGTATGCCTCGCTCCTGAATAGTTCTTGTGATTTAAATCAGTGATCCGAGTTTTGTCTTCAGTTTGTTTCGAGTGCCAGTTACTTGTAATGAAACAATGCAGTTTCAATATTTAAAGTTTAAATTTGTGTAGCTTGATCAGAGAGAAATATTACAAACAAAGACTCGCCTATTTGTGGAAATATGATTAAAGAAATTTAATACCGGAAATGAAGTAGAGCTACTGTATTATTTTTATTGACGACAAAATTGGATTGAAAATGGAATTTTTTGTGTCACCAAGTTTGAGATGTTATGTCATCACATGGTCGCCTCATTTGTTATCACTTTGGCAAACTGTTCCCAGACCCAAAATAGTTTCTCCTTGACATACCGGCAGATACTCAAACTTCAATTTTCCCAGGTTCTAAATTATCATATTGAGTTATCATAATGTTCTGTGACATTTTGCTTTTTTTACTCCTCTTGTTCAGGCGATTAGTTACACCGATGTATCTGTTATGTTGTGTAAACCAGTGGTTTAAATGCTGACATTTACTGTACAGTTGTCAATGCGAAGTCACAGACAAGGACAGTCTAATGCTGGAAATACAATGTAATCACATCTGTGATTTGTCATTATCAATGGTTTCAATTTTGTTCTGCAGCGAGTCCTCCAACCACAGAGGATAAAAGAGAACCTCCTTCTATTGGTGCTCGTGGATCAGGCCTCTCAGAGAGTGTATTGCGGGGTATCGTTGGACGATGCATTGCATTTGCCATCAGTGTTGCCATCATTATCCTTGTCTGCTGTATTTGCAAAAGGAAGTCGAAAAATAGGGGTGCTTCTAAAGGTAAGCAAAGTACTTTTCATCAGTAGCTCTTACATTTGAGAAAGTTTAATTATTTTTAATTATTACTTAATTATTTTTGATACGGTTGTTGGGAGGGGAGGTATTTTGATGCTGATTTAATTTGACGCTGTCCATTCCGTGCGACGACAAAAAGGTTTACTCATTTTGATTTATTCAAGGTGGCAAGTCGTGCAGTGGAGATGATGGTTATCGCATGTAAGTTAACTCTGTTTTTATCTTCTGTTACCCTGTCAAATTGTGTACCTGTTATAACCTGTTTTATCAAGTACATACGCACTGTACATGTAGTTTGGTTAACTGTACATCTTGGTTATAGTGAGAAACATTTTCCCATTATTTACACCAGAAGTGCATACGTACACTGCACAACCGTGTGAAACATACATGGTACATGTACATTTAATTGTTCATGCTAAATTGTTGAAGTTTATATATTGTACTGCCTAGTCCTGAGACAATATTTACATGTATCATTACTCTCGACAGAGCAAGACATTTTAATTTACTTAATTGTGTTTTTGTTGTTGTTTTTTTTTGTACACGTGCAAGCTGTTTAATGCAAATGATTACGTCTGCGAACTGTAAATAGATTAACAATTTTCCGACAATTGAGCGTGTTTGAGAGCAAAGCCATGTTGCATTATTAACTTGGTCTCTTTCGGTCGTAGAGTAACACTCACTAAAGTCTTGTATTAACAGGCAGCCAACCCCTTCACGGCTCGGTACAGCCAATGTAGCATATGTTGAAGAAACACAGTATGCTCCAATTACTGTAGCAAGGAGACAGGTATGGCAGGCAGAAAATGTGACTGATCTTGTAGAAGATGCTCTAAATTCATGTTTGCAGTCACTTTGCAGCCATTATTGGGGTCCCCATCTTACAACATTCTCTGGACTAGTGCTTAGCCAATCACAATTCCAGTTCCCTTTGTCAGAAACCAAGTAATCCAACATTCATTGACATCACCAATCAAAGATTGTTTTTTGGTGACAGAAGGCAGCTTAGACAAAGCATACCATTGGGGAGAGGAAAGAAAAAGAAATGACACATAGTTTAAGTAGTTTGTGGAAATAGTTCAACGATTGCTTGCGCGCTGACTACAGATTTATTTTAGTGCCTTGTTTTAACTGATATGTCAAGTTCATGTTGATAATTCAAAAGGAAAGGAATGTTACTTTTGGTTTAAGCACCCATTACTGGAGAGAAGTGTTGATTCATGACACAAGATAAGGCCTTGGCTATCTTGACATCCCAAGATGAACAGGAAATTATTCAAAATAGTTGTACTTCCAGATAGTGAGAGTGGTGTCAAATCATAACTTTCAATATAAAAGAACTCGGACGTGCCAATCTTCCAACCAGTTAGTCCTAACAGAGTCTGCTAGAGGCAAGTTGGCATGTTGGTCTTTTCTTGTCATTCAGCGAACAAAACGTATTTTATCGATCCACAGTGTAAATAGTAGGAGATATGCCTTTCATACAAATTTAAAAATACACTGTAACTGAAACAATTGAATTGTACTGTTACTACAGTACATAACAGCAACTCTTCACCATGGTCATCGATAAACATTGTTTTGCTGTAGAAATAAAGAGGATTTATTGCACTTCACAGTTTGCTCTTGTTGGGTCTTTTTGAGAGTTCTCAACAAAATCCCCTTTGGGTAAATGCACAGGATAATCAAGTTAACAGTAATTCCTTTACGTGGTCCTTGATTTACTTTTTATGATAAGTAGGAAATTCGTAAATTCTTTTGGTCTTGTTGCTCTTGAGTGAGACAAATGCAGACTTGTTAAATTTCATCTTATGTTGCCTGTACCATTATTGAGAGTTATCTGTAAACCGCGAGGGTTTAGAACTGGAACATTATTCAGTCTAAACGGGGTGGCTTGTAATCTGAGTTTGTCGCAGGCCTGTGTTGTAGAGACTAAGATTTAAACCCATGACCTTTTCCTCTGCAAATTGACACTTCCAGCCCAAGTAACCAGAGCTGATTGTCAGAAATGAGAGAATTTATACCTCCCAACGTTTAATCTTGATGTAGTATAATCGTTAAGCCTTTGATAAAAATTGTTGTTTTATTTTTTTTTTTTAGGATGACCAGTCGAAACCTATCATTTAACAACTCGTCTGGACCTGGTAGGCAGCCGCCACCGTACTCAGGGACAGAGTACAGTGAAATGTCGCGCAGTATTTTTCAGCAGGCAGAATAAATAGATGTGCCTTTCTTACTTTGATTATACAGAGATGTAAGTCTGGGCTAAGTTCCTGAACTCAAAATTGCTATTTTGCTGAAATTTTGAATCTGTCAGTCGTCATGTGTTCTTTTTGGTTCATACTGTTCTTTGCGTTCACTCCTTTTTTTTTTTTGCAAGATAATAAAGCTAGTTTGCAATAAAACAAAGTTCTCCACTTGCACTTACTATTGATATGCTGTTTGCAGTATCTCTCGTAATGTTTCCTGCTTGCGATATATCCAAACCTTTGTGATCAGCAGTCGTAATTCCGCTTCTTCGACAAGCAAATTTGTTCCTTTTAATTATGTATCGTGAAAAGGACACCAAGCTTTCTTTACAGGATCAGACATGACATAATGTATAAGCGACATTACCTAGTGTTATGGAACCGTGTACATAAGCTTTTGATTTGCTGCACCCTGCACTAATGATTCAGAAACTTGAAGCATACGGCTTTCCTGAAACATCACTGAATCTTTTGCGATCCTTTCTTGAGCGTAGAAGAAACGGAGTAAAACTACAAGAAGCGCACAGCGCATGGAAATAACAAAAAAAGGGGGTGTCCGCAAGGCTCCTCATTCGGGCCTCTACTCTGGAACTTGTTCCAAAATGATCTTTCGCTACATAGTCAGTCTGCTAATCTATTTATGCATGCTAATGATCATCAAATATACACTAATGATAATGGTATACAGAAGACCGCCCAAACTCTCAGGAGACAAACAGAGGCAGTGTCACAATGGTACAAGGAGAACCTACTGCAAGCCAACCCTCAGAAATACCAGATCTTTACCATTGATCCAGAACCTTCCAAGAAAACCCCTGGGCATGCATTGACGATGGAATTTTGATGGACATGACGTCAAATCATCTGATTATCTAAAAATTCTCGGCGTAACCATTGATAACAAACTGACATTTAGTGATCACATCAGTTATATTTGCAAGAAAACGAGCTGTAAGGTTGAGGTATTGTTGAGATTACGTAATTTAATCCCATGATCCGCAAAGTTACAGCTGTACAAGTCCAATATTTTACCCCACCTAACATATTGTGATATCGTATGATACTTTTGCAAATCATCCGATAAGAAGAAAATAGAGAGAATTTAAGCGCACGCACTCAGGGCAGTCTTTAAATCCAAATCGGAGACCTACAGTGAGCTACTAACAAGAGCAGGTCTACCAAGTCTGTACCAACAACGGTTACAAAACATCGCCATTTTCATGTATAAAGTAAAAAAACGGATTTGTGCTCACTTATATAACAGAAATATTCAATACTACCCCGAAACGGTATAATCTGAGGAACGCTGATTTTAATATTCCACGTTTTCGCACCGTGCGTTATGGAAAACACTCTTTACGATATTTTGGGTCCCATCTTTAGAACAAATTAGACAAAACTGTTAGAGAGAAGCCTAATGTCAAGAGTTTAAAAACAGTATCAAGAGTAAAGACTTATCACACTTAATAGGTAATTGTAAGAACTGTGATATATGTTGCTAGGCCGCTTTAAATTTTACATTTTATGTATATTTGTTATCTTTTAAGCTTTTTAAATCTTCCTAAGTTCATATATTTCATTTACGTATTTATTTATTTATTTATTTAATTTATACATTACTCATTAAGATTAAATTTGGAAATACAGTTAACAATAAAGATTAGCGAAAAAACTGAGCAACGACGTTTCGGTGTCATCCTGGCACCATTTTCAAGTTAAAAAATATTTGTGCGAAAAGTAAACTAATTTATACCAATGGTAGAGGTGCGAAATTGAATAAATTAAGATTAAGATAGCTGTTCAATGTTCATGTTCATTCCAATGAGGTGTCAAACACTGGTAATGAGTTCAGTGTCTGTTCAAAGCCTAAACAAATACTTTTGCGCGAATGGAGTCTGACTGTGTGTTAAGGCTCGGTTTCTTCTTGTGAATCCACAACATTTCGTGGATCAAGCAATCGAACTTTCCCTGACATTTCTTTAGGATCTTAAAGTTGTTAGTCAGGTCACCAACTGTATCAACTCGGTGTTCATTTTGAAGGTGTTTTCCGATGGCGGTAAATCGGTGTTCCTCAATGCGCTTGTAAAGATGACGGCTAGTGTAACCGACGTATTCTGCATCACACAGATCACATATATAGTTATAAACAACGCACTGTTGATTGATCAAAGGTGGTTTTGGCTCTTGTACTTTGAGATCATCGCCAATTTTACGGCTTCTGAACACCCGCTGTAGTTTGTGATCAAGTTTATTACTCAAGTCCGAGAGATGTTTCTTTACTATGTCCGCTGATTTCTGGTCTTTAAAAGGCAGGACAATGCGGTAGATATTCTCTGTTGGAGGCGTCGATCTTGTGTCTGGTGACATCACTGAATTAACGAAACGGGTGATGGTGGAGTTCACAAGAGAATCTGAGTACTTGAGGTTAGAAAAGATCAGTTTAAGGCGTTCGCATTCTGTTGAGAATAGTTCCCATGTTGAGGACAAGCGGTAAGCACGGTTTAACATGGTTTTAACTAAAGATCTTTTATAGCGGTTGTCGACATGACTTTGGTGGTGTAAGAGGAGACCAGTGTTTGTGGGTTTACGGTAAACACTTGTTACCAGCTTGCAGCCCTTCTTGCATATTTCAATGCCGACAAATGGTAGCTTACCGTTAGATGCGATCTCCATGCTACACAATACACAATATCTGACACATTTTCCTTCGCTGATGAGATTCGCAATCTGAGCCTCAACGAATCTGACATCTTAGTATCTTATGATGTCTCTTCGCTATTTACGAACGTCCCACTACAAGAAACCATCGAGATCCTTGCTGATAGAGCTTTTGTTGACAACTGGTTCAACAAAACACACCATCTAAACATCAGCAAAGCTGATCTAATTGAACTGTTGTCAGTAGCAACAAAGGACCAGCTATTTCAATTTAACGGTCAACTCTACCAACAAATTGATGGAGTAGCGATGGGCTCTCCCTTGGGTCCCCTAATGGCCAATACTTTTCTTTGTTCTATCGAGGAAAAGCTACAAAACGAGAACAAGTTGCCAGACTTCTACAGACGCTACGTGGGTGATACACTAGCCACAATGAAAGACATACCAACCGCAGAAGCCTTTCTGAAGACTTTGAACAACTGTCATCCATCCATATCCTTCACTATGGAGATCGCATCTAACGGTAAGCTACCATTTGTCGGCATTGAAATATGCAAGAAGGGCTGCAAGCTGGTAACAAGTGTTTACCGTAAACCCACAAACACTGGTCTCCTCTTACACCACCAAAGTCATGTCGACAACCGCTATAAAAGATCTTTAGTTAAAACCATGTTAAACCGTGCTTACCGCTTGTCCTCAACATGGGAACTATTCTCAACAGAATGCGAACGCCTTAAACTGATCTTTTCTAACCTCAAGTACTCAGATTCTCTTGTGAACTCCACCATCACCCGTTTCGTTAATTCAGTGATGTCACCAGACACAAGATCGACGCCTCCAACAGAGAATATCTACCGCATTGTCCTGCCTTTTAAAGACCAGAAATCAGCGGACATAGTAAAGAAACATCTCTCGGACTTGAGTAATAAACTTGATCACAAACTACAGCGGGTGTTCAGAAGCCGTAAAATTGGCGATGATCTCAAAGTACAAGAGCCAAAACCACCTTTGATCAATCAACAGTGCGTTGTTTATAACTATATATGTGATCTGTGTGATGCAGAATACGTCGGTTACACTAGCCGTCATCTTTACAAGCGCATTGAGGAACACCGATTTACCGCCATCGGAAAACACCTTCAAAATGAACACCGAGTTGATACAGTTGGTGACCTGACTAACAACTTTAAGATCCTAAAGAAATGTCAGGGAAAGTTCGATTGCTTGATCCACGAAATGTTGTGGATTCATAAGAAGAAACCGAGCCTTAACACACAGTCAGACTCCATTCGCGCAAAAGTATTTGTTTAGGCTTTGAACAGACACTGAACTCATTACCAGTGTTTGACACCTCATTGGAATGAACATGAACATTGAACAGCTATCTAATCTTAATTTATTCAATTTCGCACCTCTACCATTGGTATAAATTAGTTTACTTTTCGCACAAATATTTTTTAACTTGAAAATGGTGCCAGGATGACACCGAAACGTCGTTGCTCAGTTTTTTCGCTAATCTTTATTGTTAACTGTATTACTCATTAAATTGCAAATAATTTCAACTTTTTCTAAGGTATATCTTATTGTGTAATACACCAAGGCTGCAAGTTGTGTCAAATCACTATATCGTGAATTTAGCTCTGGCCTACCTCATAGTCAATGTATTGACTGAGCCGCTAGCTATTGCGATTTTTGTTGATAAACTTGACGGCGCTTGCTACGTGAGAGCTGAACACGCCGCTCGTTTTATTGGAAATTTGTCATGTGCTGTATCCATATTACAGTAACTCTAGCGACGATGAGCTTTGATATATGTTTCGTCATCTTAAAACCTATGAAATATAAATATGTCGTCACCCCGTCTCTTTTAAAGTCCATGTTGATATTTTATTGCTTTTTGACTTTGATTGTGCCCCTATTGGACGCATTTGTAGAAGACAAACTTGCCTACATATATTGTATTCTTTGTAGGATTATTGTTTTAGCTTGTTTCGTATTAAGTTGTAATTATCTGTTATTCAGCAATCTTCATATCTGTTCAAAAACTGAACTCTGTCAGGCAAAGAGAGCTTCAAAACCACCAAGCTGTTAATAAAGAAAAGGACAAGAGACTCGCCAAGACTATTGATTTCAACAGATCCCGAACTATCTACCTCTTTAAACTACAATGAGAAACTTGAAAAAGTTAAAGAAATCCTAAGATGCTGGAAATACCGCCGACTCACGTTGTTAGGGAAAATCACTGTTATCAAATCACTAGTGGTCTCCCAATTAGTTTATCTACTCTCGCCTCTCCGCTCAATTTACTACACTTTTCTATGGAATGGTAAAGGCGACAAGATAAAACGGAAGGTAATGATCAATGATTTCGGTGTTGGTGGCCTAAAAATGATTGATATTAGTTCCTTCGATAAATCCCTCAAAACCACATGGATTAAAAAATATTTAGATAACAACAGCAAACGAAAATGGAAAATCGTTTTTGATATAACCCTCAAAAAATATGGCTGTCAAAACTTTTTTTCCTACAACCTCAACGTTAGAGACACCTTATCGACAATAACAACTTCGGATGCCTTTTTAAAAGAACTGTTAGGAATCTGGGCAGAAGTCAACTTTGAACCTGAAATAACATCGAAAGATCACTTTCTGGATCAACAATTTTGGCATAACTCCCTAATAAAGACAGCCAACAAGACAGTTTTTTTAAAAAAATTGGTTCACTAAGGGAATAACTCGGGTGAAACATCTTTTAGGACCAGACAACAACTTTCTCTCGTTAAATGATTTCCGCTGTAAGTATGAAATAGACCCTCGCCCTCTCAGCTTCTACGGATTAATATCGGCTGTAAAATCTCTTCGGACTGATTCTAATATTCAAGATTTACAGAACACCGACCACGAATATGAGCAACTTATAACAAGAATTTTACAAGTCAAAAAAGCTACTACATTAATATATAAAAAACTGATTAGTAACAAGAGTTTAACCCCAGAGTCAAGTCAAAAGAAATGGCTAGAGGATTGTGGCCTACCAATAAATGACAGCATAAATTGGACTGCTGCCTATCTTTTAGCTAAAAAATGCACAAAGAGCACTAAGCTGATAGAGTTTCAGTTTACATTCTTACATAGACGTGTACCAACCGATAACTGCTTATTTAGGATAGGTCTACAAGGCGATGAAAAGTGCAGTTTGTGTCACACCTCCTCTGAGTCAATAATTCATCTTTTTTGGTCATGCCGCCAAACATCTCACTTTTGGAATAAACTTACTGAATGGCTGAAAAACTTAGATTTACTTCCTAGAGATTATGCTTTGACAAATATTACTGCTTTGGGTCTGAGGCCAGATATCTCTCAATTTGCACTTCTTATCAATTACTGCTTTCTCTTAGCACGATATCACATATGGCTCGCTAAAACAAAAGATGATTATCCAAATCTTACGCATTTCATATGTAGACTAAAATCACATCATTATCACAAGAAACCCAAATTTGAACAGATAGACGAAACAAACGTTATGGAGTACATCTAATTCTATGAAATTGCACAGAATCCTGCAGCTTTATATAAGCAGATTTAAAAATTTATTGGAGAAAACATGTGTAAAACATTTCTTTTCCTATTTACTATCATATCCTTGTGACTAGAAAATACGTTTAACTTTTGTGATAATGCCTTCAGTATTGAGCATGAGTCAATTTGCTTTAGCTCATCTGGTGCACGTGTTTTCTTAGGAGAAAAACACAACAAGATACTCCTCCGCCTCTCAAAGCACCAAAAGATATTATGGCGCGTGGTAGTAAGAATATGAAAGATCATAGGAAGTACAGTTTGTCACCTTGTGTATGAGTTATGATTTTGTTGGGAAGTTGTGAACATTCCTTGGTAGATTTCCTGAATAGCCCGCTAAGTTTAAGGCGAGTACCAGGTTGCCGGACCGGATGGCTTTCTCCGGACCGGCTCACTGCCTTGATTCTTTGCAACAACCTTTCCTTTTTTGCGGACAAGGTTTTTTTATTTAAGGTTACAGTATACCTTCAGGGGTGTCTCGCGTGCTGTTTAAGCGGTAGATACCGAAACTTCTATGTCAAATTAAAGCTTATAGAGCTGGCTATCAAACTATACCAAGAATTTTGAAATAAAATGAATTGTAGAATTTTTCACGACCACTAACTGCGAGCGCCCGACTCACCTTTCGAAAGCTACAAGTCAAAGCGAATTTTGTTTTTCGCCAATTTTATTTTTTCATCGGTTTCAGGGCCCAATGCGCTAAAAAACCGTGTCTCTGTTTTGCGATATTCAATCGCAGTAAAAAGTTACAGAACATTTTCGACATAGGATTAAAAAAATGTGGAGTGATCGTACAAAAATCGCTCTTGAAGAAAAAATATTTCGAAATTAAAAATTCGCAGACACGTTTTGGTAGTTTATATGTTAAACTAGCTACTGTCCAAATTTGAGGGCAATTGAACAAATTCCCTTTGAGTTAGAACTCTTTAAAGTGTCTGCTTCGAGCGAAAAAATTTATTCGAGAAAACAGCGTAAAAAAAAAATCTTCCACTTCGCAAACAAACTCCGCCCACAAACGCCTTCAACTGGTTCTCAAATAACTGAGCCAATCAGGGCAGGGAAAGTTTACTACCATTAACCTCCTGGTGAAATTTACGCGTGAAGCTCCAAAAACCCGGGTGTTTTGCGATGCGCTCAAGGCGCCGAAGGCGGAGAGATCATTTCTCTGTAGCTCGGTTTTTCTCCAAGCTGGTCACTCTGGCAAAATGGGGAAGACGAAAAAGGAGACGAACGCTAGAGTGGCTGAGCGAAGAAAACAAATAAGAGAATGTGCGGCGGAGCAACTGTGCATGGATAATATTTCAATGGATTTCAACGAGTCCAACGATTCATCGATATCGGACTCGTCAGAAGAGTCTCTGTCAAGTTCCCAAATTTTTACAGAACCTTTCTTTTTTCTTACCTCGAATTTTTTGCCCACCTTATACGATAGCTATAGCTTCATTTGCGTGGCAAACTTTTGGTTTTTCACTCATTGATGTATTTTCATTCGTTCTTTGCTGTTTTCGCTTTTACGAACTGGTCCATGTTTTTAACGTGGTCTATGTTTACTTATAACTTAATAGAATTACACCAAATACCAAAAATGCTTGTTGTCAGAGCAACAATGCTGATCAACCGAGTAGTCAATTTGTGACACCCGTACAGGTAATTCCCGCGAAAATCGTCTCGGTTGATTGCATACGCGCCATAGGGCTGTCAATCAAGAGGTAAACTATTACTTCCGGTGAAAACGTAAAACCGCCATTTCTCTGCCAATATTTAGTCTTTTTCAATTTTTTTTTTCAGAAATTAGAGATTATACTTCGACCACTACTTTGACCCAAAAATCCAAATTTGAAGAAAATTGCCGACTTGAAGGTATACTGTAACCTTAAAATAACACACCGTTAACAAATTACACGCGTCACAAATTACAATAACAAAGTGCTGTGCTACTACTACATCCATACTACAATATACATCACTTATTTACACCAGGTGCTACCTACTTACGATAGGAAAACGAAAGAAAAGGAAATAATTTGTTAATTCTGACAACCCACGATATCTACGACTAAATCAAACAGGGAAAAGCGAGAAAAATCAAAGGAGACCTATGGCCAAACTCGTGGATTAGGTAATCTAGTGATGAAACATATTGGTGAACTTGCAATTACTGGTGTGTTATTAAATGCTGTTAAAACAAGCTGGGTTTGTACTATTCAAGGTCGCACTTAACTCACAAAGTGTTGGCTTTTTTCGTTGGCTTTTTTTTTGCACACATATTACAAAGACATATGTCCAGAATAGCTAGGGTGGCAAGATTGCAACAGAACATGGAATGGTAAAGGCCAAGGGTTCTTGGGTCACAGAGGACACTCCTGCCCAACAAATCATAGAATACTCTCCCCCCTCCCCCCCTCCCCTCACACCCAGATCTTGATGTTGATCTGCCAGCTGGAAAAATTTGCATGTATTCAAGTCGTACGAGCTCACAAACGTTTTTCATTGTATTTCATTCAAGGTTATAGGTAAGGTTTCTTATGAGACAGCACTTCTTTTCCAATGTGGAACTACTTGTCTCTATATACATTGCACGTAAAATACATCAAAATAAGGGGATTCTTTTGCAAGCATTTTCAGTTTTGATCCGACAAATCTGTCGACCATAAACATGTGTTCCAACAATAATAATAACAGCTTTACTGAAGTGTCAATGTATTTAGTATTAACTAATAATTGGGGACAAGCTCACAGGGGGTTTCTTTCCCTTTGTTATCTTTTCAATCAGGAAGCAAAAGTGTAAACAAAAAACAGGGTAAAAATCATTTAAGCTTATCAAAATCAAGCATTTGGGAGTTTCTTTCCAAGTTTATGTGCATTTCACATCCCACTTAAAGTTCAGATCAATGTACTAAAATAAACAAGACAAGTATAGAGAACACAACTTTAATCTAAACTTAACTCGATGCCGGTTGAACATGGACAACTCAAAATGAAAAACTTAAGCTTTTAAACTGCAAAGCGGTGAACGAAGGTCCTGCTTGATTGAACGTTGGATCTCACAGGAGATCTAATCAGCCAAACTTAAAAAGTAAAACGATAATACGTCACTACTGCAAGGCTGACACAACGTCGTAGAGTTAAAACAATATTTCGGCTGGCCTCAGGTTTAGATGTTACTAAATTATAAAAATGAAATTACAATGTTATACAATGGTGCCGATGTTTACCTTCATTCAATAGCTGTTTCGTTCATCAAAAGTTGTTCGTTTCGCTCATATAAGCTCATTAAGGTCGAGGAATAAGACACATTCTCTTCAAAGCTTACCACATTAGCTTTTCAGGTCACTTTCCACCAAACAAATGCACATCTCTTGGTCATTTTGAGCGCCTGGACGCCTCAAATGCTCCTGAAATTCAGCTTTCAAGTTGGCCAGAGTACTAATTCGAACATTCGAAGTCAACTCCACTTCAATTTAGCGAAACACCTAATATCAACGGTCGTGTAAAAGCTACAAAATCATCAATATTCGGGCTTGCACGATGCACGCGTTGAGTAGTAAGCTCGCACTGACTGCACGGTTACTATTCCAATATGGCGTCGGGCGCGGTTACTATTCCAACATGGCGTCGGACCCGGGCGCTCTCGTTCGGGCCGACTAATTACGAGCAGTGTCTACACCTGAGTGAGTGAGTGAGTGAGTGATACATTTGCATATCGGAGTCCCAGCAACAAACACGCTTCTACGCTTCGCGTATCCACGAGTTTAAAAAGGGAAAAGGAAAAGGAAAGAAAAAGTATATAAAAAAGCAAACAAACAACTAATAGCCCAACCAATAGCCAATTTTCTTTTTAACCTCTTACTAACTCGCAAAGTGTTCGCCTTTTTTATTATTCTTGTTTTAGCCATTTTTTTCGTACCGTTTTGTTATATACACTCAGTTGTTTCCACTGTTTTCTTTTTCTTCTTCCCTCGGGTGGCATTTTCAAGGGGAGACTAACGTTCCCTCTCGGACTACCGGGGCTGAGTTTGCCATTCCCTGGGCCTTATTCTCCGTTTCTATTTATTTTTCTCCTTTTTTCTCTTTCTTGGTTTTCAAAAATACCTTTTCATGACTGGGAGAAGACTCCTAATTTTGATCCTACTTTGATCTCTCTCGACTGCGATGGGTGAATTGCGAGGGGTTCTCCCTAGATGAGGTCCGGAAAATGGCAAGCAACGCCCACATTACGCCAAAAGTTTGTCTCCTCAGTTATCTAGGGTGACATGTTTGCTGGCTTTCCGTGACCCAAGCTAATTTATTTTTTAGGGCAGGTGAACTCCACCGTCATACGGATCAGTGCATGGGACAAGTTGTTCCAGTACTCTACTAACAATTTCTCAGAGGTCCAATTCTGGATTCATTTTCTCGTCTGCGTTGAAAAATGTTTTTTCACTCATTACAAAGGAAGCTATGAAGGGTTAAATTATGTTTGCAATAGGCCGCCAGCTCGGCTTTTTACTAATCATATGTCTTGTAGGCCTTTTGTCCAGTCTATTTCTTACACGCTTATTGGGAGACTGGCTTCCGGGGCTATGTATGGAGTTGGGTAGGAGAGTCCCCTCCCCTACATCTTGTCATACAGAAGTCGTCCATGGAGGATCTGCTCGAGATGTATTAAATTACCTTCGACCGAATCGGCCACTTCCACCAGTCTATATGAGGATCTTAACCGTTAAAAATTTTGTCTCTGCGTTCTCAGAGTCTTAATTTCTGTTAGGATGGTTTTTTTTTTATCTTGGGGTTGGTCCTTTTTTGAGGTTGGGCATGTTTCGTGTGGGATTCTTGGGTGTCTTCCATAGCGTTTTAGGGTTATCTTCAAAGAGAGACTGTTGTTGCTCACTATCAACAATAGGTGTGAGGAAGACTGATGAGAATAGATAACTGTTTGTACTCACAATATAAATTTAGAAATGCAGTATCTTTGACAAGTCCTGATATTTCATTATTTGCAGTTCATTGATAATTTCTAGAGTCATTTCTCCGGACATTTTTTACCTCAAGCTTGCCTCTGTTGTAGATTTCTCCACTAGACATGGTTGTCCACGTGATGCTAGAAGGTGCGCTCCCTTTGGCGCTACATATAAAAAGGGCGGGGCGTCCTTCCGTAACGTTCAGCGCATGTGGAATCACAAGAACAGCTGGCTTTTCTAAAAATGTCAAAAATACATGTAAAAAGTAGTTTTAATTAGCCTATTCGAATATGGAACTCGTTCAGCACCGGCTTGCACACAATGTCCATGAATCTATGAAACTGAACTGAAAATGACCCAAATTGACTGCGCTGTGATCAATTTACTGGCGTACTATTTAGGAAATGTTCAATCTCAGATCGGGGAACCACAGCCGTTTTGTATTACAAATAGAAATTAGTCAACCGAGCAACATCCTTGCGTACCTTATTGCAGTCCGCTGTTCTCTTCGCCACTGCAATCCGCATTATTGTCCAAGGCCCCAGTTATGTGGTCTCGGGTACCCGAGACAACCCTCCCCCTGATGCAACTTTATCGAGCGTTTACATGTGAAAACGTTGTCTCTGTAGTTCAAGTCAAAGTTGACCCTGCATGATTATTCATAACCCTTACTGAATAACCAAATGTGCAAAGATCCCTCTTTCTTTGAGTTTTCCTCGGTCATTCGATCAAAGTGGGTCTGGCGAAGTTAACTTTTACTTCTTTGATGCGAATTTCTGCTTTAAATGCTAAATCTAGACATTTCGTGACACTCACCACGCCGAGAATTGTCTCGGTTAGGCGAGCCAAAGGGTTTATAGGAAGAAAAGTTGTGTTGCTTGCCAGGGTTACCCTACGCGCCGACGCGAAACGACTCGCCCACCCGAGTTGTATCTCCCTCCTAACATACCTACCTACCTACCTACCTACCTACCTACTTACCTCCCTACCTACTTACCTACCTACACACAGAAACTTTATTTTTTCTCGAATTTAAGGGTAGCTATTATACAAGCTAATTTTTCCGAGAGAAAAATAACGAAAGATATCAACATAATATAAGGTAACATTTAAACTACAATTCTGTACAATGTATACAATTAACGGCTAAAATGAAACAAATCTGTATACTGTATATTTAACACTTTCACCGACACTGAGGTGAATAATTGTTTCAGTATATACCACATAAGCTGAATAACTAGCGGACCAAATAGTAACTTTATTTATTTAAAAGTAACTTTATTTGAAACGGAAAGTCATTTTGTTTTTCTTCGGCTGCTCGCAGGTGAATAGTACTTAACTAATCACCTCCGAGCTAGCCAATCAGCGTGCGCGAAAAGTACTATTTACTTGTGTGGTATATACTTAAATATAATATATATCGCGAACCCGTCTCGGAGGGACGAGACGGGTTCGCGATCCTCTTGTAAACAGTTGTTTGAATTTACTTAAGCAATAGACCACTCTTTCTACGGGTTTTACTGACGCAATAAACCGAAAAGCCAGTGAATCAATCGCCTAACGGCTCGTGATTTACAAGCTTTTCTCGTGTTCTCCCAACATCCCGCGTGGTTTATTGCGCCAGTTAAACCCATAGGAAGAGTGGTCTATCGCTTTTATGAAACAACTATGGAAAAAGTCTGTCAATGAGAGGAATATTTATTGTACTTTCGTGATCAAGTTGCCTATTGTCATCAAATTCATGAGATGACGCGACAAACCAATTACAGCGACTGAAAGAATGAAAGCACAGTCTCCGCGCCGGACACCAAATCTGCAGAGCAAAGCGACGAAAGCATTTCACGCTAAGAAAGTTTTAAGAAAAGAAAGGAAAAGGCTATCGATGAAAGGCAAAAAGTATATTAATTAACTCAAACGTATTCTGACGGGGAAATGCAAGGATTTGTTGGTGTAATCAGTCATTACGACAGTGAAAGGCTGCACGAAAAGTGTCAAGTAGTCTAAACTTCATGTACTTGGCGAAGTGATTCAACGCTGTGTTTAAAGACAATTTTTCAAAGTCTTGCGAATGGAATAAAGGTTAGTTTCAGAAACGCTGCTTCTGAAATTTATTCAGATTTTTTTAGTCCGTGTTTCTCTGTATTTTGCTAAATGAAAACTATTGCTTGAAAGCTAAGCTTATGGAAACCAAATTCGTTTATCGTGTTATGCGTGCATGCATTGAGTTTAAACTCAAAATCTCTGATAGAAATAAATCTTTTCCCTGCTTTTTGAGAACCCAAATTGATCGGTCAAGCCCAACTGACTTCGTCCTCCACAGACCGTGGAAAGCACCCAAAAAAGGGTTAAAAACTTCTTTAATTTTAATCTCAAGCGTAACCGGATTCGGCGTAATTTTTGGCGTGGAAAAAAAGATAAAGCTTTATATGACGACCAACTTCTGGTCTTTTTTTCCTTGCAAATTTCTATGTATATGATGAATGGAAAGATATTCGTTTTATTGATATCTCAGCCAGTGAAAGGCACAACTGTTTATTACATTTTTAATCGCTAGAGTTCCGAGAACTCTAGTTCCCGCGTAGAGCTGCCATAGATCGGGAACCGTGGTTTACCGGTACAATAGGACATAGGTTTAGCAACGCTATTGACCAATCAGAGTGTGCGTAGTATCTCAGTTATTTTATAAAAAGAAATAGGTGAAAAGTTTTCTCGGCTAGGGTAACTTTGGGGGAGGGTTGTCTCGGGTAACCGAGACATTATAAATGGGACTGAGCCGGCAAGTAAGGTTAGAATTGCGCATAAAGCTGCGCAGTGCGTTTATTCCCTCTGGAGCAATGGTACGGTTACGACCACAGGGCATTCGATCGTTCCTCGTACAAAGACTCTCTCTCCTTTTTTGCTCCGCCGTTTCTTTCGCGTTGCGACTCAAGAAATGAACAGCTGGAAGAGGTTGTTTTTCTCTAAAATATTTTCACGTGATAAGTTTTTAAAACTAGTTTCACCGTCATTACTCATGTCGGCTCCTTCAGATCCATTTTGACAGGTACTCGTCAAATGACGTCGTCAATGAAGAACTCCACCCCCTTTTTGACAAGTTGGTGGTTGAATGGTTTTCTTGATTGACCAGTACCGAGGTCACGCCACTACCAGAAAAGGGTGTCACAGCAGGGAGAAACTCACGCAAATTCATTTTAACAATTGTATCTTCCCAAAAATTCTTAGTTTTACAATTTGGGTCGTAAAGTGAAGTCCGAGTGACCTAAGTTTGCCCTAAGTAAAATAATCTTGCCGAAGAACGTTTGACTTAAATGTAAACAAAGTAACAGTGGACTAAAGTATCCCCCACAGCAGGATTACTACATATTGTTGCTAAGGACGCTTTTACAGTCAAACACGCTTTCACGGACTAACAGTTGATCACGACTGAAAATCGACGATAATGATAAGTACATCTCTTTTCAGCAAATTGTGTTAGGTTGCACTTACTCGTGTAGACATTACAAACACCCTGGCTCCAGCTGTTTTTACCTGAACATTTCTTTACCATGATCTAAAAGTTTGCAAGGGGGATGTAAACGTCGGTGTTACTTGAAATCACGGATTAGCGTTAATCAATACTGTTTGTATACAGAAAAATATGATTTATACAAGATCGATCATCGTTCATTCATGGTCAAAAAATGGGCTGCCGTTTTCTTATTCCCGTTTGTTATCGATCGTGGGTTCTTTAAGTTTTTCGCACAACCTGATTTGTTTGTTCATCTGACTAAAAAGTTCAGTTTAGTTGTCTTATGTACAGTGTCGCTACATAATCATTTACAACTACAGTGGTTCCTAACAGTATTTGCCTTAGCCAATCAAAGCGTAGATTTGGGGTACCCGTGACCAATTTATAATTCGATCTCATCCAACACATCCTGGCGCATGACTTGGTAGTTTAGCTGTTCAGAGCCTCAGACGTTGAGGATGAACCCAAGGATTGCGGTCGTTCTTTTAAGAACGATACGATTATTGTGCAGTGTAGCGTTTTCACATACGTTGTAAAATGAACTTAGATTGAACTTTTAAGTTCAATCTAAGTTTAAATTAAAATTGCTTTGATTGATGTTAGATATTTTTCTCAAGGGAACGGACGAGATGTCTCAGAAAGGAATTTAGATTGACCTTAACAGTTGTTGAACATGCAGTTTTTTCAGCTATATTTGATTCAACCTTTTCTTTCCTTTGACTTTCAATTTCTAAGCTTTATTTCATTGAACCTTTGTTCCGGTGGTCGTTTTCGCGGATTTGCTATTTCCTGTTGTGTTGAAAGAAACAATTGATCTATTCGAATTGTATTCCAACACGTTTGAAAAGTCTGAACGATAAATGACTAGTCGTTCTTTTGGTTGTGTATTCATGCGCGTGATACGATTAGTGTGCCATGTCAGCGGTTGTGCTTTTCGTTGTTTGATTTTCATGTAAGAACAGTGCGCGTAATACAGTTAGTGTGCTTTGTTAAGGAAGTAATGAGAACCCTACCTCGTTTTGTCGATGAAGACTCTATGGATTACGGCGATGCCGCAGAAGCGGCGGTGAAAAAACGGACATTTTTGCTTAACAGATGTTTTCGAAAGATGCGCGTTCCTGAGAAAGAAAACAATAGTGAAGAACAGGAAGAATAGGCCGAAGAAACAAGGTATTTAGAAGCGGGCGAGTTTGACAAAACAAAACAAAACAAAACAAAACAAAACAAAACAAAAAAACAATAGTCTGCGTAGCAGTCTTTTCCGTTTCCTCTAAGAGGGAGAAACCGAGAGCCAAGCGGAAGTCGCGCGAACGCATGGAGCGAGAGCAAAAAGTTAGGAACAGAGGGGAGGGGGTGGGGAGGAAAGGAAAAACCTGCTGCTGAGCCCGTACATTTTACCGAACGCCGTTCGTCCACGAACTGGAGGCAATTAGGCATAACGATTGGTCAGTGGAGCGTCAATCAAAACGATCAATGTCAACAGCTTGTCAAGAGATCCAGCGCAATAGATCGATCACGACAATTGCAGAGCTCAGATCAGATCAAATATGGCCAGTGGTCGAAGACAATTCTTTTGAATTTGCTCTTCAGGAAACTGCTTAAGTTTTCTCGCAGAACGGGAAATCAATTAATCTAAAAGCAGAGCAAGTGGCTGCCGTTAAGAACCTCTTCAACGGAAAAGATGTTTTGGCGGTTTCACCAACTGGTTTTGGTAAAAGTGCCATATTTCAATTCTTCGTTCGTGTCAAAGAGTATATGTCGAAAGACTCGGCCTGTATTTTAGTTATCTGTCCTCTTCGAAGCTTAATGGAAGACCAGATAGCAGAAGCAAGATCAATCAGTTTGACAGCGAATTCTGAACGGAAGTCGGCTTTACAACAAACCGTTTAAGTGCGAAAGAAAATTCTGCCTTTTGTAACAACATACCACCCGGCGTTGCCTAACCTCAAAAACATCTTGATGAGCAAATGGCATTTAATTCAAAACCAACCATTGCTTAAAGAAATATTCAAAGAACCTTCACTTATCTCGTATGAAAAAGGAAAATCTTTAAGAGATATACTCGTGAGAGCAAAACTATAACGAGAGGTCACTATAACTAGAGGTCACTCTTCACGCCACAAGCTTATGAGTCGTGTCTGGCCTGTCAACACTTTACTCAGCTTTCAAGACGACGTAATTTTCCCTGCAGATTTCACGCGTTGGACCTTCCCACTCGGAGATTTGTTTCATTCATCGGGAGTACGCTCTCCAAACAGTCTTTTTGTGGACTGCTTCCGTTTCTCTGGAGTTTTCTGTGATATTCCTTCCATCAAAGTATACAGACTGTCCAGATTGCGGATTTTCCTTGCCGGCGCAGGGATTGCAAACGCGATCGGAAAAATTTTTGTTACGTTCGATGGAAATGCTCGTCTTTTTCAAAACTTCGGCTAACACGACTCCACGACAATCTTTTCTGTTGGAAGGCTTGAACAGATTTTCGCTAGATAAATATCCTTCCTTTTGAGAGAAACTTCCAAACTTCCTTTGGGCACTAACAAACACGACAATTATCGGATGCCATACCTCTACATTTTTCAAGCCGCGAAAAATTACCCTGCTGACTTAAGCGCTAAAATTTTCGCGGTTTTTATTTTACCGGAAGTCAATATGATTGGGTCTCGTGTGACAGTTGACGTGACAGTTGACGCCCCTAGGGAGCGAAAGTAATTAGGGGCGTTCGGTAAAATGTCTGGGCTCAGCAACAGGCTTTTCCATTCCTTCCCTGCCCCTCCCCCCTGCCACTAATTTTTTTGTTACCTCTGTTCCCGTGCCCTCGCGCGACTCCCGCTTGCCTGAAGGGAAACGGAAAAGACTGCTACGCAGGCTAAAAAAACAAAAAAAAAAACAACAAACAAACAAAAAAAAAAAAACGATATTGTCGCGAGCGTGAATAAACGCAGTAAAATGAAGAACAAGACGTCAACGCGACCAAGGAATCAATATTCAAAAACTTATTGGCAAGACGGTTATAGAATTTTACGTCCCAGGCTTAACAGACTGGACAAGATTGCCAAACGACACGATATCGATTAATCTTTTGTTAAGAATTTGAGAGATAAATGGAAAGTCGAAGGAAAAATGATTAAAGCTATAACGAACTTGCCAGGCAAACATATCATGACTGAAAATATTATAAAGAAAATAATGCAAGCCAAAGAAGCATTAAAAATGCAGTTGATTCTCCCTTTGAAATTCATGTTGTTGTTTCTATTCAATAATGTTCATGCGATTAAGATAACATAAGATTCTGTATTTTATTTAAATTGGTTAAATGGCAGCCAGTAACGGCCCGTTCATTGCCGCATGAAAAGCACCTCAAACTGAATTAACTGACTACTAATCACAACGTACACTTATCGTACTGCTCTGAAAAGAACGACCATTAACACGACAAACTAATTGCTTACGCGCATTATTCTTACATGAAAATCAGACAACGAAAAGAATGACCGCTGACATGGCACACTAATCGTATCACGCGCATTATTCTTACATGAAGATTAAACAACCAAAAGAACGACGCTAACATAACACACTAATTGTATTACGCACCTTGTTTTTAGGAAATGTTTAATCTCAGATCGGGGAACCACAGCCGTTTTGTATTACAAATAGAAATTAGCCAACCGAGCAACATCCTTGCGTACCTTATTGCAGACCACTGTTCTCTCCGCCATTGCAACCTGCATTGTTGTCCAAGGCCCCAGTTATATGTTCTCGGGTACCCGAGACAATCCTTCTCCTGAGCCAATTTTATCGAGCGTTTACATGTGAAAACGTTGTCTCTGTAGTCCGAGTCAAAGTTGACCCCGCATGATTATTCATAACCCTTATTGAATAACCAAATGTGCAAATATCCCTCTTACTTTGAGTTTTCCTCGGTCATTCGATCACAGTGGGTCTTGCGAAGTTAATTTTCACTTCTTTGATGCGTATTTCTGCTTTAAATCCTAAATCTAGACATTTCGTGACACTCACCACGCCGAGAATTGTCTCGGTTAGGCGAGCCAAAGTGTTTATATGAAGAAAAGTTGCCCCGCTTGCCTGGGTTACCTTACATGCCGAGACGAAACAGCTCGCCACCCGCGTTGTATCTCCTCTTGTAAACGGTTGGTTGAATTTACAAAGAAATAAGTGGAAAGTTACCTCGGCTAGGGTAACTTGTTGGGAGGGTTGTCTCGGGTAACCGAGACATTATGAATGGGGCCTGAGCCTGCAAGTAGGGTTAGGAATGCGCATAAAGCTGCGCACTGCGTTTTTCCGCTCTTCAGCAATGGTACAGTTACGACCACAGGCGTTCGATCGTTCCTCGTATCAAGCCTCTCTCTCCTTTTTTGCTCCGCCGTTTCTTTCGCGTTGCGACCCAAGTAATGAACAGCTGGAAGAGACTGTTTTTCTCCAAAATATTTTCATGTCATAAGTTTTTAAAATTGCTTTAATAAAATTAAAGTCACTGTCATTGAAAACAAAATGTGTGCAGCGCTCATTGATTGATCGTGCTAACTTGCGAAAATTCCTGAAACTGTTCCTTTCCGGTATTGCGTAAATATACTACAAAAACACCCCTGCCAATGTAAAATTCTCATTGTACCTGAAGAAGACTGGTTTTATCAGCCGAAATAAAGGACATCTTTAACAAATCATCCTAGGTTGTATCGGTCTGTTTTTATATTGCCCATTTCAGGGTTCCATCATACTTTTAGTCCGAAATTTTCTTTGGATTCCAGGCTTCAGGAGCACTGCACGCTAAAAGACTAGGAACCATTACAACGTTTCTTGTTCGCTTGGCGTCGAACAGTCCTTGTTGTTGAATGGTTTTTAGCTTGAATTTTTCATCTAAAGGAAGTCCTAGTTCAATTTTGAGCTATTTTAAAGAAAATGAATGCTTTTTCTTGTTTGTGTAACTCGATGGATGTTGTCCATGTTTTGGGTTTTGGAGCACTGCAACAATCTAGTAAGCTTATGCCTATGGCGTTCAAATTGAAAATCATCAAGCTGAAGGTTCAAATGTTCGTTTTTTCAGACAATTCAGTGCTAGATACAGTTGAAATTGGCGCCTAACGTCCAATGAGAATGTTGTTTTCTGTGTGATGTGATTTCAGAATCAGCGATCGTGTGTCAAGTCAAACCTGACGATCCTAAAATCGTGGTGCTAGGAGTCAGCAGCAATGCAGTATCTCTTAAATGGGAAAATTGCGGCGGTAATGCTGGCGAAACTATCATCAGCTTTGCTTTCAAGAGACAGAGACCTGGCAGTGTTCAGGTAGACCAAATAACATCATGAGGAGCCACTGAGGGAGGGTTTACTATGATCGCGCCCTTCAAAGATAAGAAAAAGTATGACGCCCGTGCTAATCATGATCAAGAGCTGAGGATTTTCAACGTCCAAAGAAATGATGAATACATTTACACTCTCGCGATAGATTACAGGACCAGTGGCGGTGCAATTCTCGAGGAATCTTTCCGAGTAACTGTTGACGTGAAAGGTTAGTAACGAGTTCTCAGCAGCTGAGTTCTGTTTCTGGCACACCAGTGCATGGCAGTATTTAAAACTTCATAACTACTTATATTGCGTATAAACCGAAATTTAATTATGCATACAATCTTGTGAGTCTTGCTCTGTTGAAGACTGTTGTTCATCTGCAAACAATAATTAAAGAAGTCGTAGGCATAATTAAGTATGTAGCTACGCGGAAATGTTTTCAAGTTTTGTTTACTTTGCTAGTATCGGTGATTCTTGTGACACTGAAAAGACTTTTCCTAACTGTCCATCTAGCTTCCAGCTGAAATTTATGATGAACGCGAACACTAACTTAAATTACTCTTTTTCTCTCTTATCGTCGTCTGTCGTAATCTTAAGTTTTGCTGCATAGCTTATCGGACTGGCATCTTCCACGTCTTCACGTGTGGGTTCCAATTCACTCGCATGCAGCCGAACTCTGCTAACAGCGACAAAATCGGCAACGATCGCCACTAACTATGCCTCTCATTTGCTATAATAACCTCTCCACAGCGGCCAGTCAACCAACGACTTACGGACGATGTGTCTAAAATAGTTTTAAAGGCCACTAAGCTTGATCCGTACCGATCGTCATCGGCCTTGTATTTCCATTGCGGTACGTATTGACAGAGCGATATCCCTTGGCTTTATCCTTAGTTGTGACCTCATTTGTATCAACATTACCATGAGCTTTTCACTTTTCACTTTTTTGTTTATTTATTAACGATGTACATTGATTGTGTTCCGTGTTCATATGTTATATCAGAATTAATTAATCCGCGATGGGTAATCAGTTGATTAGTAATTGATTATTGCCGATGATCAATCGGTATTCGATGAATAATCTATAGCAAGAGATTATCAAGGTATTGATAATCTCTTGTCGATAGGAAAACGAATGTTCGGTCATCGATTAGTCATTAATTGCATTATTTATATTTATATATTTAGTCCTTGAGGACATTGATTAGTCATCAGTATAATCTCATAGTTACACAAACCATTTCAAGTCCAAAATCTAGAAATATAAACAATTAATTCTTGTTCGCAATTTCGCTTTTCTCATAGATGGCCAGTAAAATGTAATAGCAGAGAGTCAAGTCTTGGAATCCTATTAATTAAGCTATTTTCTCCGTTTAACCTTGCACATACAATTCCGTTTTGCCTTTTATTATTGTCGCGAACCGTTCGCTTTAATAATTATACTAATAATATATAGCGCAACTTTTCATAAAATGATCAAGCTATTGTGCTTTACACCATGACCATGATATAAAACATAAAACTAATCCTAAAAGTCATAAATTTTCAATGACTACTGAGAATTAAGAATTGTGGTAAAATAAATTTTAAATGGAATTCAATAAAAAGGTATCTAACATTAATAGAAAGCGAACTTAGAATAATATGTCTTTAGCAGCTGCTTAAAACATGTCCTCGGCGTTGGTACCACAAATGCCCAATCTCCTAGAAACTTTTTCGTATTATACCGTCTTTTGATAGCGTATTGTAGCGGGATTTTTCCTTGATATGCACTAGATCACAAAGATATTTAGGTGCAAGGACATATATAGATTTTAATGCAACGGTCCCGTAAGATTTGTGACAGGAAAATCAGTTGAAATAAAAAAAAAAAATTTAGCGGGATGTAGTAATAGATATGCAGCATAATAATATATATGTGTAATCAGCGAGTAATCAATTGGTGATCAATAGTTAGTCGATGAGTAATCAATGCATCGATGAATAATCAGTGACATAGATGAGAAATCGACAGGCCGCAAAACACTTTTCAGTTAATACACAGAGTTTGATATGAAACATTGAACTAAAAAGGCTTATAACAAAAACAACTGTAAATTTAGCTTAGAATTTGCAAAAATATCCAAACATCAACACAACATTGTTCAGAATGTGAAGACAGAAACCTTAAAAATATATATGCACCTGTACACGCAGGTAATCATATGAAGGCTTGTAACGAAAACAAATGAATGAAAATTTAGCTAACAATTTGCAATGATGTCCAAAAATCGACACAACATTGTTCAGAAGGTAAAGACCGACACCTAAAAAATATACCTGCACCTGTACTTGTAGGTAATCATATGAATGTGAGTGCAAAATAAGAAACTATTCGTTGAGTGATATTTTAGAATTCTTTAAGACTAACTCAAAACTGCCAGAGCCTCCGGGTGGGTGCACTGTGAAAAAAATTTAACAAAAATATTAGGGGTAGGATTGCATGGTTTCATAAAAACGCTTGATTACTATATGAGTGAGAAGAGCAACAACGCACCTGCCTTAATTTGTAGTAGCACCGTGGTGCAAATTAAAAATTAGCGATCAATTCACGTGCTCTCAGCCAACCTTTATTAAGTAATTTTCTCAATCATATGCTAATAAGGAAAGAAATTGTGTGAACATTTTTTACATTTCTATCTAATATAAATCTACTAGTGTTCTGCCGTGAAGGCTGTTCTCTTATTGGCTACGCTATAATGACTGCCTATTCTGCTGAAAATAGTGAATAGCCTAGCAGTTGTTAACAAATGTCCGCCGCTTCTTTGCGTTTTCGAAGTGTTTGTGAAGAGGATTTAGATATTAAGTCTTAATTAAATCTCATTAACTCGTCAAATCGGCTTATATCTTGACTGAAATGCAACGGCGCGCACACAAAAACCAACACAATGTGATGCAATTATCAGTATCCTCACGTTGCGTGATCCATTTAGATCATTCCCGTCTTTCAGTAGATTTAGATTTGTTGTAGTAGACGAGTAGATTTATACTAAAACCATTAGATTATTGGCTGTCGACTTCTATGCGTGATAATTGACTTTGGCTGCTCGCTCCTCAACTATCACGCGATAGAAATCTCCAGCTTATAGTCTAATTATTAAATAAAAAACACGATGGGTTGCTGTTGCATTCTAATATGCATGTATGTGCTTTTCTCAAATGCCTCCAAAAATAACTGTTGCCCCAACTCGTGAGGTTCAACATAGTCTTAGTTCAAGCTCTGTACAGAACCACACACTGATATGCAATGCATCTGGTGATCCACATCCAAACATCACCTGGACAAAAAATGGCGTCCCAGCAAGCCAGTTCAATGCCTCTGGTTACTTGCTTCATCTGGTTGATGTACAGAGGGAGGACGCAGGATCATACATATGTACAGCGAGTAATGGTTTTGGCGATAATGTTACTGCCATTGGTATTGTTAACATAAAATGTAAGTATTCTAAACATTCTGTACTTGAGGCATACACAGAAATAAAATCATTTACACAAATTCACATGAAGTTTCAAAGAAAACTATTTTGAATTACTTTCTTTTAGTTTTTTGGAAAGTATTGTTATTAAATTTGTCTAGAACTAACAGACTGAGCTTAACCAATAATAATTCTTCAGTATAAAATTCAGTCTTCAGACGGTAACAGAATATCTCTCAGACACTCACAGGTAACTCAGCTGACAGTTGACACTTTTCAGTTCATACAAGTAGGTAGGTAGGTAGGTAGGTCAGTAGGTAATGAATTTTGAGCGTGTGACTTAATCATTCATAAGGCCCATTACAAGTCCTTGATTATATCACCATAGAACCCCCTCACTGTTGGGGGGGGGGAGTTCTAGTCTGGTCTAAGGTTCTTTTTATATGAGCAGGCGGTATTCTAGGCAACAAAATCAAGTGCAGAAAAAAGAAAAGAAAACCACTGGCCTAGGTTTTCGATGAACCTAAATCGATGAACTTAAATCATTTTTATAGGCAGTGATTGCAAAACGGAGAGAGTTGCAATTACCATACAAGGAATAGACTACAAGCAAGCCTTTTTAAATCAGGCATCAGTTGAGTTCAAGGATTTAGAATCAAACCTGTTATCAGCAGTAAGTTATTTTAATTTTATGCATTAAAAATATTTACCAAAATTATATGCCTTGAAAGTCATGGTGTATAGCGTTACTTTTGTAAATGGCACCTTTAGCTTTTTTTAAATTTGTGCCTTTCAAAACATTTTAAGTGATGCCTTGATTTTTGGAATGTTTTTTGTAATGTTACCCCTACTTTTGCCACGTAAATAGTTTCTTTATTTTTGTTTTTCATATATAGTCGCTCTTTATTGAGGGGTCTGGTCTCTTTCGTTATTTCCTTCTCTCGTAGTTCCCTTTCGCTTACTTTTTTAATCAACTGATTTTAAACTGTTCATTATTGTCTTTCTAGACATTTATTTTGTTGTACTCAGTCTTGTTGTGAATTACACTTTACTTTTAAGCATACTGACTTTCCCTTTGGTTGACTTTAGATTTGGAGTATTTACGCCTACAATCCTGAAAAAGAAATGTATCGAGTGGATGTTGAAGAATTCAGGTAATTGCACTGACTAACATATTTTACGCAACAACTTTACTACATTTATCTGCACGAGAAAGTGTAAAAAACGTTTTTCATGGATAGAATTGAATAGTTACGTGCTGCTCTTCGAATAATAGCTTAAAGCGTGAGACAGTCAGGTCTTTAAACTCAGCTTAAACTCGGTGCAGTTACATGTAACTGTTGATTAAATATTACTTTTAAATTGTTGTTCTAGCGGTATCTCTGCTGCTGTAGAACTTTTATTTGAACTAAACCGTTATAATGAATTATAACCACCTTAGGTTCCTGAGTATGTGTATGTCAACAGATGACTTATTGATGTTAATTATTTTTGATTTGTAGATCTGGTAGTGTATATGCTGTTGTGGAGCTTGAATTTGGATCAACAGGAAGTGATCCTTTGAAACCATTAACGGATGAATTAAACGATGGAAAACTTGGTTCATTCACGGTTGACAGTCATTTGAATCTAACCATTGAACCTAGTACGCTTTCACCATCAAGAACAACGGAGTGTAAGTATGTCAAAGTGATGATTAATGTTAATATGCTTGTGATTATAGTTAAAGAAAAGTTACACCTGGATGAAGCGTTTTCCTTAGTTTGTCTCAGGGATTTGTCAAATGACGAGCACATCGCACCTCAGTCATGTTATGCAAACAAGCTGAGTGTAGATTGAATCTGACTAGTGTAACGCGAAGATTTCCATAAGAATGAGTCGTCTTCTGCCAAAGAAGAGAAAAGTAAATTCAATTTATACTGGCAGTTTCGTTGGCGGGGTATGCAAACACGAATAGGTCACCAGACAAGAGCAAGAGCTTGTATGGAATAAACTCACAATAACAAATCCATTATAAACACGCGAAAGCACTGCACATTTTACCGGCTTAGAACGAGGAGTTCTTAAAACCAACAAAGCCCCCTTTCTTTCTGCAGACAGGCTTTGCCAAGTTGGGAAGCCCGCTTGTATAACCCACGTGCAGGTTAACTCGGTGCTACGATGAAACATTTCTTATGTAC
>NW_028301553.1:22250000-22375000 GCF_042242905.1 Orbicella faveolata
TTGAATTCCACGTTCACAAGCGCAAATTAAAACATGTTAGACAGACAAGTCTGTAGCGAGATAAGGATTTAGTGTTCATCTACATCAAGGTGGCTGACAATAGTTTCAGCTCTTTCCATCATGTAATACTTTTATGAAACGATTATGGTATCACACAAATTTCCAATCATTTTACCATACAACTTGTTGGAAACACCTTTAGCTTCAAGTGATTATAACTCAAAAACAAGCTGGGTGCAGGCCCCTAGCTATTTTATCGCATTTTCTAAAAAAACGTTCTATAGAGAGGGTTCATAGCCACCTTAAATTTTGAGCATGGATTTGAGTTCCAAGCACTCACAAATAAAATTAAGGGCGTTTCTTACAGGTTTTATGGTCACTATGGTAACCTATCGCGCCATAAAGATTACTATTATTATTGGTTAGCCGATGGCTGGGTGTTTACGTGATACCGACATTGTAGCATTGCTTGATAAGAGAAGTAGTATTGTTCCATCAAAGTATACCTGTTGGAAAAGTGCTGGAAACTGTTGCCAGCCACCTTAACCCGTAAACACAATCAGTTGTATACAATGTGAAAATATGTTTTAACTACGTCAAAGTGGGAGAAGTATTCGCTACTTTAGGGTTAAAAACTTAAATTTGTGTTCTTTTCTCTTTCCGATACATGTGTAAAAAAGAAAATGCTCTCATAGCAAGCTGGTTTTTTTTTTTTGTCGATTACTTCAGAAGTGATATAATGAGATCAAAAACAGAGCACGTTTGACCTCTTTAACAATTGCATTGGAAATTAATTTTGTCATAGGAATCTCAGTATTGTTCATTAGTAAAATCCATTAGTCAACATTGTTCCCTACAACTACCTGAAACACCACCTAACTGGGTTAGGCTAGCTCTTTCCACAGCCAGTTTTGGCCTTCCGTCTGGCAGGCTCGCTCCACTCTATAACCCTTTTTTCAGAGGGCGCCGCGCCGCTGGGTGACAGAGAAAGGGCCAGAACGGGACTAGCGCTTTCCACTAACTGCGGGATAGCTGTGGAACGCTTTCCCAGAACGTGTCAATTTCATTAGGCCTTTCAGGGCCTGATTACATGAGCCGGGCTGCTTCGGTGTGCCGAGATAACTTTCAGCCTTGTATTACATGAGGCGAGCCAGCCCGGTTGATGGCTGATGCGATGAACTGCAGGAGACCGGAGCGAGCTTGATTTTGGCGCGAAGGCGCGAGCCGCTCGATATATACTCTCGCTGGCTTAATGAGCCGGGCTGACCTGCGAAACGCGATTACATCGAAAAATCTCAGCCCGGTTAGCCGTTATCCCGGCACCGCGATACCGTGTTCTCGGCTAACCCGGGCTGGCCCGGTTGTCATGTAATCGCGAAGTTGATTTTTGTTGCGTTTAACAAACGTGCCGAGATTCTGGCAAACTGACAACAGCCCGGCTCATGTAATCAGGCCTTAAGTTCTCAGCGTGGCCAAGTCCAAGAACGATAAAAAGAGTCCCTCATCCCTTCATCTCCTGTTGGTGGGCTAGGCAATTCGTTTTTAAGAAACTGTGCACGAAATTAACATCAAGAAGAGGGGAAAACACGAACGACGCAAACTACGATGTGAATTTATCAGCATTTAATGAGCGCTACAATTGGTTACATGTTAGACTATTAAAAAGCATTAACGGCCAATAGTAAAAGAAAACATTTGAGGTAGAAGACTTTTGTACAGCGATGGCAAAAACCAGAACCAAGAGAATACATGTATTCACATGTCCGGAAGTAATTGCACTTATTTGCTTATGGAGACGATGACCGTGTCCGTTCTATTTACTTCCGTTTGCTGTCAATGGTTGGGTTCCAAACTTTGGTTTTTAAACTCTGTTATGGTGATTGAAAACGTTTCGACATCTTCCACTGGTATAAGTACAATAGCAAAATACCGAGAACAGAGATGGTTTTGA
Organism: Orbicella faveolata; assembly: GCF_042242905.1. Lineage (NCBI taxonomy): Eukaryota > Metazoa > Cnidaria > Anthozoa > Scleractinia > Merulinidae > Orbicella > Orbicella faveolata. The sequence continues at coordinate 22,251,952 of NW_028301553.1, forward strand.
CCAGTCGCCTCCAAAAGATTACTACCACACATCTTCACCCTGTTGACTACACAACAGAGCTGTTAATCAACACACTGAATATTGTAAGTAAGGTTACAGGGTTGAAATATTAAAACTGACTTATCACCATTTAATTGGCAGTTAATTACCGTCTAGTAAAAACCATATAAGCCAAGAAAACAAAGATTAAAAAAGTGCAGACAGAAGACCTTCACATTCTAAGAGCAAACATGGTTTTTTTCTCTGTGATAGTGATTGAAAACTTCTCGACATTTACCACTGGTAATTGTACAATAGCAGAACACCGAGAACAGAGATGGTTTTAACCAGTCGCTAACAAAGGCAACTACCACACATCTTCACCCTGTTGACTACACAACAGAGCTGTTAAGCAACACACTGGATATTGTAAGGTTACATGGTTAAAATATATCACCATTTAATTGGCACTATCACGCTGTTAATTAAAAAGCATTGAAAGCCAAAAAACAAAGATTGACATAGTGTGGCAGAAGACTTTCATATTCCAAAAGGAAACATGCTGTTCTTCCAATCAATTATGAGGTGAAGTTTTCCCGTTCTCAGCACCAGCTATAGATTATGTTCCTTGTTGTTGTAATTTTGCTGGGCTCACTGCGTTATTTCCACTCACATTTTGGGATTGACTGAACAAATTTCTTCAGAAAACTGCTCTCCACCTGTATTTGCACACTGGCAAAAATGCCAAGTGGTTTCCCGTCACCTTGGGGGAGAAACGTTCATCCAAAGGCACCTACCACACGTTAACTCTGTTGGTACAAAGCCGTCAATTGACCTATATTATTACAAGTTAGGTAATGTAAAGTAAAACTTTATTTAAACAGGGTAGTCCGTTCAGCTCAAAGGCTGGTATCCATTGGGGCCCTGTATAAATAACATCAGGTTAAAAATCTAATTACAATACTAAAATACTAAAATACCATGGCTACTTGGATTATATAGCATAATGGGTGAATGATCAAACGTTATATTGTATTAATATTATTCGTGAGTGAAGTAAGAATCACATGGAAGAAGAGCAGCAATGTTAAAACCTTTCTACTTTTAACTGAAAACCATTTAGAATGACGATCAATGTGGTTTTCTTAAGAAAACGCACTCATCGCGAAATCATCAAAACGAGAACGAGGTATCTGATGTCAGAAGAAACAAAATCGCTCTAACTAAACAAAGTCTGAAGCAATTTATTCTGTATTAACATTGCTTGAACACTTTTCTTACCAAGGAAACTAACTTTTCTATTACACAATATCTATGCATTTATTGACGTTTGACGCCTTCAAAATTTTCATTACAACAAACCGGATGTTTTTTTAAACATCCCTGTTTCTACAAATTTGGATTACGTTTATCCTTTTATCCATTTACATGTAGAGCTTAAACCCAAACATGTTAAAGCTAAAACTCAAGGAACGTTATGAAGTGGCTAGTGTAAATTTAGTGTGAACAAGTTTTAAGACAAACTGCAACTAGCAACCGTAATAGTCTACAATACTGGAAGAACAAAATGTTAACAGTGACTGACAAAACATAATACCTCTAGGACACTTCATTGTATAAGTGGACTACAAAAAACAGATAAACACGACAAGGGAAGAAATTTAGTTTTGTGAGACGATTCTGCAGACGAAATGAAATGATTTCATGCTATTTTCAAAAAAGGGTTGAAAAAAGAGACCGACAGTCCATGTACACTAAGACACAAGATTTTTGATTTTGTGGATCAATTTCAGATAGACTAAAACGCAACTAAACGCATTAACAACTTGTGTGGATGTGGGATTTTTACATTTTCAACACCAAATTCTACAAATATTTATTCAAAATTCCCAAATTGGGTTAATGACCCTCGTTCTAATTTAACACATCAAATTTAGTATATATACAGCAAAACTACAACTGCAGGGGCGTGGCTAAGGGGTCCTGGGGTGCCCGTGACCCCCTCCCCCCTTTTGTAAGCCTTTTTTCAACCAAACAACCTACAACAGGTGGCGAAAACGACATGTCAATCTGATGAGTACCCTCACTTTGACAGAGTGTGACCCCCCTTTTGAAAAATCCTGGCTACGCCGCTGAACTGATAAATAATCGAATGTTAGAACTCCTCCTTGACATATCGTAAAAGATAGTTTTTAGAAAGCAGTCTTTCTGTAAGCACGTGTCAATGGACCAAATAGTTGACATCGATCTTGTTTCAGCACAAAGTAACTGATACAAGAGGCACTTTAGCCCCTCGTCAGGTGTGGAATAGATAAGACACTTGGCTTTCACTCACTGTGCACAGCAGATTCCAGTTATTTAACCTGGGGGATGTGTAGGGTGGGAAAGGCTTTTGCTTCTTGACCTCACTGAGCCATGAGAAGAACAAAAGAATTCTGAAATGTTTTTCAAAAAGCTTATAGCAAATGCCGTTTGGTAGCTGGCATATTCGTGAAACCCAACTACCCTGTTAGGCTTACATGGGAGACAACAAGGACGTAATAAGTCTCATGTACCACGTTCAAAATCAGAGTAAGTGAAGTATACACTCATTGAAAAGTGCATAGATTCGACCGACTTTACGAAGAGCTAGCCCCCGGGTTCTAGACTACCTAGTCTGCATTATTCTTTGACAATTTAGCCAGCAGACGTGAAAAGCCATGCAGCCAAGGAAGTGTTATGTTCAATCTATTTTATTCTTTGACAAGAAATTTTCAATCGTAATCTTGATTTACGTTAAAGAAATTCAAGCTATCTTTGTTGTTTATTGCACTGCACCTTTGGAATGAACCTGCTATCAAGAATATTAATTCACTTAAAAAGAAATTATATCTACACGCTGCCTAATTCCTAAAATTATCGCGATATTCTAAGTCGAGAGGCTGATTCGCCGTTTGCTTGCATACAAGTCAGTACAAAGTAATACCTCGATTGGCACGCACAAATATACACGTCATGCTCTTTATAACTACAAAAATATAAAAGCATTTAATTAATTACGTGTTCCGCGACACACAACTTGAGTAAATATGATACAAAACGTTTCTACATGTCTTAACAAATTACGTATTTAAAAAACAAAAGCCTTTATTGTTAGAAAAATATATCAAGCAAAACGCCTCATCTAGTCTACTTCAAAAAGACCGTCTACAATTTTGTAGTCAACAACTAAGAAAAGAAACAAAAGAAGCCAAGACTGTGCCTTAACTATTAACTATTTTGCATGACAAACGGCTCTCGAGAAAGAAACTGGACCTCACTCACTTGGGAAGCAATGAGCTCCTGACTACGCTTTAGAAATTAGTTTCATGGCCTGGTCCACCATCCCCTCCTGAGTTACTAGCCTGGGATGTCTCCTTAGTGTTGGTACCTGGTTCTTGACTGTTACTATTTTCAGGCGCTGGAGCAGCCTGGTTTCCAGTAGCTGGTCCCTGACTGTTGTTACTGTCAGGCAATGTAACATCCCCCTTCAGAAATTGAGTGATGTCAGCATATTGAGTTTCAACATAAGTTGTGGGCTTCTTGATCGGGGGTAGAACTTGAGGTGAGGTGGACACTCTAGGCAGTTCTTGCATTTGCTGGAAGTCACCCAAGTCAGCATAGAGAACCTCACCAGGCTTGGGTTTCTGTTTCAAGTGAATATGAAACAAATTATCTTATTACATCACTTCCAACACGCTGTCACCCTATACACGGCGTGAGAGAAATAGCAGTTCTGATTGGCTGTTTCTCTAACTCAACCAATAAGGGCCTCGGAGGTTGCACTTGCTAACTTCCCAATATGAAATTCTCAGCTCGAATCTCAGGCGTATCTATTGGGCAGGATGGAATGAGCGCACGACAATACAACTATATCATTTCAAAACAAATCACCTTATTGCGTATGGAATTACTACAATTCAGTGACCACGGGCAGGGCGAAGAAGAGAACAGAAGCCTCGAAACAAACAAACTGAAGAACGAGTCTTGAGTGTCACCTGGCTTAGGTTTCTGTCATTATGATGAAAAAACATTTATCATCTACTGTTATATACCGAAAACTTTTCGCTCGCGCAACAACGATGTGGGCAGCCATCCTCATATTGGCCGTTAGTGAACAACGAACGTTGTTACAAGAACAGTGCTGTTTTTCATTTAACAGAAAAAAACAGTTTGGTTTTGATTGACTTGTGGCAGTCACCGTAAAAAAAAACTCTTTAAATCATTATTCACACTACATACGATGTATCTCAGTCAATGTGATTACTGACATATTCAATCACTGATAGTGTGACAATGCTTCCTGATGTCAGCATGCATGCACTGGCAGCTCTATGAATTACCATGTTAAGTATCAAATCTGCAATAACGTATGAGAAGTAAAAAAGACCGTCAGCCATTGGCATACCTTTTTCGATTTCTTTGACATGTCAACTTGTGCATAAGTGGCCTCTGGTTCTTCCTTTTTCTTCTTCTTCTTCTTAGATTTATCCACGGCTGCATACTGAGGTGGTTCAGCTTGTGGCTTTTGCTCTTTAACTTTCTTATCTTTCTCGCTTCCTTTCTTCGCAGACTTGTCGACAACAGCATAGGTAGGTACAGCTGCAAGAAAGCACACTAAGAATTCCTTCCGTTTGTCCTACTGTAGGACAAATGTACGGAAATTCTTACTCCGTTTACAAGGTCCCAAATTATTTAATCCTCTCAGCATTGACATTCAAAATGCCTCTAGTATAACCGTGTTCAGCCTCTAAACATAAGTCATCTTTCTTGGCATAAGTATAATTTATTTCTCTTCGTGTGCTTGAGTGTGCTTTTTTCCCCGCTTTTTTTCCTTCCTTTGCTTTTGCGCATTTGCGCGTTTAGCTTTGTTTAACTACTTTTTATCCTAAATTATGATCATTTTGTGTGCCGATGACAGCTTTTTTATTCCCCTGCTAAGGCAGTATTAACATAAGCCCTATTGGCTTCCCTGGGTTTTCTTGCCTTACACGTTAACATTTTGTAAATATATTTATAAATGGCGAAAACATTAAACAATCAAACGAAAGCTGCAGGACCTGAAGCTCCCTGGTGTTGGCTCATGTCGACCATTGCTGTGGGTCGAGGTCCTGCGTCTGCATAGCCCTTGTTGACTTGCCCAGAGCCATTGTCTTCTCCTGGAGCACTATCAGATTAGACCATAATGGTAAAATTGTTTTTCTTTCCTTATTGCATACAGTGAGTAGCATTAATCTCCCAGGAGAAATGGGCAAACAAAAAGTGCATTTGGCACAACGTTCTTATCTTACTTTTTTTTTAAAAAAAAGTTGTCAGTTTGACTACAATTAAAATCAATAGAATTAATACAATTACAATCAATAATCTACAGCATTTGAACTTTAATTAATTTTTCCTTTCACATGTTGTTTTGCGTTATAAATTTGAATATATTCCAGATATTTCGGCGTATAGAAAAACGTTTGTTTACAATAATTGCCTCACTAGCATAAGCTTCTTAGTCTGATCAAGCTACAAACAATATCAGCTCTGAATATTGAAATGCCACGGCACGATGAACTGTTTTAAGACTTTCGAGCCAGATTTACCAAATACATTGTGTGTCGCAGGTTTAAAAACTAAAATTTGTGCACAGAAGGTATGGCCTCACTGGTGTTTTTGCCACCCGGAAATTGTGCAGTTTTTGAAAGTAAATATCTCCTTCAATACAACAAAAACCAATGTGAAGCTTCTTTTGATCTGTCTTGATGTCATGGCTGTACCCATGGTATCTATACAGCTAAAAGCACTTTAAAAGCCACTAAGAAAAAGAAAACAATTCCATTGCCGTTAATTTTTGTTCGTGAATTTAAAAATTTACAGGATTTTTGACCTTCTTCGTGAATTTTTTTTTTCATCATTATTTCGCAGAATTCGAGGGATATCAAAACTAAGTCTTCACCAGATTATAAAAAATTCCGCTGGATCGTTTTATTCTATAAATGTCTCAAATTATAGGAAATGCTGAATGTTGCCTGTACGAAAAATATCAGGATAGGTCAGCTACCAACATTTTGAGATAAATTACCAATTAACTTTTCCGGTTTTTTTTTTCCCGTTTGCGTGATTTTATTCCCCGTTCGCGGTATTTTACGGATAATTTTGTGATCGACTTTATGAAATATGGGTCCACTTTGTTCACGCGAGACATCATGTGCATTATGTAGGTTAGAAGCGCGCACATGGCAAAAAGTCTTTTGAGCCTCCTCAAATGTTTGGAGTCAATTTCGATGTAGCACGATGCCTTCTCTACGCAAAGTCCTATGCTAATGAGGCACAATTTACACAATATCGTCAGGAAACAACAAACAATTACACCAATCTAAACTCTTTTCTACTTAGAAGTGACTAAATACAGCTGAGAGACTCTTGGGATAATGTAGAATGCAATGCAGTCTATCACGTGCCTTGAGGTTTGTGCTTCATGGTTAATGCTAAGTTTATATGTAACAGAAAAAAGGAATACCCTGAAACGTGATTTGCACGGTTTCCTTTACAACAACATTATGTATTCCTTATTGACTTTTCTTCCAAGTACACTCAGTACATACGCGACAAAGGAATAGCAGCCGTAACGGTGACCGTTACACGACACCTCCTTATAAACGCACGTAAAAACAATAGTATAAAGGAGAGACATTTAATTGTTTGAGAACACCAACATGACTGCCGTGACGTCATATCAAAATGCGCTAAACATTTGTTTTACGCGCGAACGTTTCTAAAATGATGCTTTTATTTCATTTTGCATACGCTGTAACATGATCTGTTTGCTGTCTTACAAACACGGCCGTTTTATGTCACTTCTAGGGTGCGGGTTGCAACCCATACACATACCGATTAATTACATAAAACGTTTGTCAGTTTATGAGGGATGTTCAACTACTTTTTCAAATAAAACCTCTCAATTGCCTTTTCTACATGTCAAATATGCGCCCGGAATGATTTACCCAGTCAATCACCAATTAATCATGTTTAGTTTTAAAATTTAAATTTATAAAAGTAGAAAATCATTGACGAAAAAATAAGAGACTGAAGGGGTTAAAGTAGTTTCACTCTTAGACCTTACCTAATGTGCAACAACACCCTGCGTGGCTGGCGGTTGAGTCGGGGTAGAAAGCGGCGAGAGCGGCGATGCCGCGAGGGGCCTGGATATGGTCCTATACCCCAACCCAACTAAACCGCCAGTTACGCAGGCTAGTGTAACAACTACAATGTTACCGGGTAAAGAATCATTAAAATACAATATTATACTAAGTAGCATTCCAATTTATAGAAAAAGATAAAAATACTTACAACGCTTGCTCTTCCGACTCCGAACAGCGAACTTGTTATTATTGCAATACACATGTCGATAAGGAAAGACAAGAAAAAAGCAGATTAGCAACAAACAAGAATAGCCAAATCTTTGTAGACTAAGAAATAATCGCTGTCAATGTTCTGGACACTATTACTTACTGTAATGAACTAATGAGGAAAGTTCTGTCTATAGTTCGGTCACCCTACAGTATGAAGTCACTGATCTCATATCCTTCGATATCATGGACAATTTGTGAAGAGAGACAAACTCTGCACATTCTTGGCAGATTTCTCCAAATTTTTTCCAAAATTATGTTTACGTTTTGCCACACTGATTTGCGGCACGTGAAAAATGACGAAAAAGTTCATTTTCAAACCATTACAGTCAAAACACGAACTGGAAAATGACATCATTACTGACTGGCACATTCGAAATACCAGGAAAATCTTAGTTTTAGGGTAAGGTAAAAAACCTAAAAGTGCAATGTTGTGGGTACGCTTGGAGAAAATTCACTGGAAAAGTTGCAACAAGATCTCACAACGGGAAACGTTGTGCAACTGCAACATATTCTATTTAGCGCTTACCCACTTACGTCAACATAACAAGGGTTTTGTAGTTTATTGTGAAGTTACAAGTAATTATGAATACAACGACCGAATAATTATATCACGTATGACCGTTAATCACTATACGAATAATGGGATTAAAAAGCAACAAACTTTCTCATTACATTCAGGTTTTCCAGGAATGTATTGATTTCACTTTTTCTTTCTTTGGGCTTTTTACTTTGTTTTATCAATATGAGGCAACTTTACTCAATTAATTGTTCATTCTGTCAGTCTCTTCTCATTGCCGTGAGAATCAGTTTGCCGTTTTTTCCTTATCACAACTGCATTTAGATTCTATAACTTCCATGTACCACTTCTATCCATTCTTTCACTAGAAAAGAATACCCACCTTTGCTGCCCTTTCTCCTACACTTTCTCTTATGGTGTACACACCATGCCACTACCACGACTACAACAAGTACAATGGCTCCTCCCACTGACGCACCAATGATAATCCACAGGTCTTTATCTTCATTACCATCTGAAATATAAAGTATAAATAATTGTTGCTCTTGTTTAGATTCCAAAGATTGGCGTTTGTACTGACCACGTTTTGCCAAAACTACACATCAAAGATTTGAAATAAAACTGTTTCAAGTATACAGGTCAGAAAGGCGTTTCGTCTCTAGCGTTAATTACATAAAACAATACCTCTTATTAATAATATTTACGAATGGAATAAATAATTTGTTACAATAAATTATTGTTTTCTTTTCACAGATACAATACCACTTAAACAACTTATAAAACCTGATTAGGAGTGCTAAAAAACAAACAAAAAGGGGGTGATACAAAAGAGCCTGCTACTGTACCTGGCGTCGTGGTTCCTACTGTACTAGAGGGGCCCTGCGTGCTGGAATCAGTAGGTAGCTGATCATCAGAAATTGCTTGTATGGATCCTGGATCAACTTTGAAGTCACCAAAACCGTTGCCTTCTGCTGCTTTTTTCAGAACAGAGAGAACGTCGGGGATCTTCACACTTTGAGTGAAATCCAAAGATAAATAAGCAACCACGCTGCCACACCTAATAACAACGGAAATTAGACCATTACTTCACTTTGACTATGCTTTAAACAAATTGAATAAACAAAGGTCATATATTCTATTGAAACTGTTGGGCTGCGTCCTCGGCAAAAGAAACACTTAGCTATTTATCAACTTCAAATTGTCGGCTTCACAAACTCCTTACGGCGGTTAACGTTTATAAATTTAAACAACTTTCTCATAATATAACTGGAAACAACAAACGAGTATTTTCCAATTCATCAAATGCTGGTAATACACATCATCTGCAGCTAGTCTGTATTAAGAACCTTACTAGCTTATATCTGAAAGCAATGGAAACTGATAATTAGAAGATATTTTCCTCTGCACAGACCAATCGCTTAAATTCGATGATTGGAAATCAGTCCAACAATAAATATATGGTATTGAACAAGCGCGAGTTCCTCCACACATGAAGGTATAAAAGATTTCTACTCAACAAAAAAGTATTTATTTTGTGCAATGAATTGAAAAAGCAATTCGTTGAAATTAATTCGTGAGGGGTCCATCTTAGCGGTCCGTATTGCAAAATTCGAACCGCCCAGGGAGCCAATCAGAAATATCCTTTTCATCGCGGACCAGTTTAGCCATATAATAACATAAACAATCTATAACTGTCAGTTAATTGATATCGATTGGCATTGGTTGATCGATGACATAGCTTCAGACGGCTATCCTTCCCTTGAATAAAAAAACATGTATTCTAACAGTAAATCACACTTTGCAGTTTTAAGCAAGATTTTCCCAGCACACTGTATCAATTGCTATACTTCTTACCACATGGTTTGGCTTAAACGTTCAAAGCCTAATAGACCTTTTTCGCTTAGGCGGTTTGTTTTCCCATTACAGACCACGTGATATTCTCTAGAGAATTGGTCTTTTATCCATCTAGAAATTATTTATTCATATGCACAAGACTATTTGAAAATTTGAAAGGAAGAATTCTCAAGAATATCATCACATGGTCTGAAATGGGGCAACAAACCGCCCAGTCGAAAAAGGTCTATTTAGCTAACCTACAATCATGGACAAAAGTCTTGGGACAAATTTGCACTTTTGGCGCTTTTGCACACACACCTAAACTCGCCCTCCACCCCCATACAATGTTGAAAACTAGCACCTGCAATTTCGCCTGATTTTCAACATTGTGTTAGGTGGGGAGGGGGGACAGCAACGCGTTTTTAAAGGATAATATAGCAGCGTATTTTTCAAACTTAAAACACAGATAATTCGTTACATTACAGAAGTGTCCCAAGGACTTTTGTCCACGATTGTAGGTCAAATGTTTTTATCTTTTGATTCCGGTGGTCAAATTAAGAATACTTTACACGTGGCCTTTTCGGGTTTTCCTTCGTTCAGTTTCCTTATTTTCTTTTCCTTTTTCCCTTAATTTCAAAGGATAATCAACACTCAACTTGCAACGATTAAAAAAAAAAAATAAGATAAAGAAGAGGACTTAATACCCGCAGTATTTTATTGTCACATCTTTTAGCCGTCCTTCAAGTCCATCATCACCTTCGATGCTTTCTTTGACCTATTAAAGTAAACACATTTGACAGTGAATTGAAAGACATATACAAGTACTGAGAGTAATCGGCGTCCAGTAAGTGTGTTCGAATGTTTACCAATTGTGGTTGCTTAACGATAGCACATGCCATATTTCGCTTTGTTGCAGCTCGAATATCGGACTTCCTGTGTACTTCAGGAGTAGTAATCAACTCCCTGATTAAGCTTCGTTGTATGACAACTACGAACAGTTTAAAAAACATTGCATTGCGTCATTTGTCTTTTAGACGCGCACGCATCTCTCCCACTGGTCTATGACGTATTTCCGTATCCAGTATCTTGCCTGCCTGTCCATCCACAAAATCGAATTTATTTCCGCTTGTGTGATTCTGCGCCAAGTTTAGGTTGCTGCGTTCTTCTACTACCGAATGCAATTATGCAAAACTATAGTTGCATTGGGCTTAAGAAAACTACATGTACAAGATATTTACGACTTTACATCCCGGTTTGATGACAACATACACATCAGCACAAATCAAAAAAGGAAATAATTCCAATTAACTTTGGTAATGATTCCAGGCGCTAAGTTACTGTTAGCACTACAATATTCCCGAGCCGACTGTCCCCCTTAGCTTAAGGTGAGGTGAGGTGAGGTGAGTTGAGGTGAGGTAACTTTATTTACAGTCGTAAACGTAGGGATTGGTTGCCCAATTTCCCGAGGTAGGAGCTCATGACAAAAACGCACGTTAGATTCTCGGACTAAGATTTTCACTGTTTCAACGTTCGTTTCATTCGCAAAAAATATCCACTGGTTGATCTCTATACCTTCAGGAAGTTTAAACTGGCTTACGGGGAGGATTGTCAGTGAAGTCCTCCATAACGAGGAGATAGTGTGGCCAAGTGATCAGCGCGTCGGACTTGAAATCTAGAGGTCCCGGGTTCGAGTTCTGCTCTGACCACTACCTGGATTTGTTTCTCGATAGTCCCGAGTTCAAATCCTCGGCCATGCTTGTAAATAGCCTACTGATTTGCCTCTGGCCGGTTGGGATTCTTAACAATGTTATGTTCAATTTGAATACCTGTTTCAGTTGTTTGCTCGGCCCCACTAGCACTTGTGCTATAAACACTGCCGAGGGTAAATAAAGGTTATATATTCATAACGAACCATGCAATTGCCACATCCGGACAGGTTTGACTTCTACTTTCAATTCCCTCGATCAATTTCTGTTAAGGTTTGTAGGTGTTCTAATCGAAAGGCTTCAGTTTAAGATCAACGGGTGGATATTTTCGGACCACAAGATAAACTTATCTATAGGAAATCGCCACCTTTTGAATGGTCATTTCAAAATGAAAAGAAGTTAAGATGTTTCCATCGAATAAGAAGGAGTATTTCAACATTTCTGAAACTTGGCCCACTTAGCAATTATGATATGTCAAAAGAAATGACTGATCATCGCAGTTCTATACACAGCTTGTGAAACTAAATCCTGAAAACAATTCAGGTTTGAACGGGATTCGAACCCCTGTCCTTTGCGATACCGGTGCAGTGCTCTACCTACTGAGCTATCAAACCAACTGGGAGCTAGTCACATTGTGAGTGAGTGATATTCCATCAGATGGTTAGGAATGCAGGTAAATATATGAAAGATCATATATTGCCTGTTATGTCTATTACAACTGAAAAGTAATTTAAAGTGAGGGTCAGCGGGTTCTTTTTTGTGTAGTATGTATTGATGGCCGTTTTGGTACCTATTTGACCTGCGAGGTTTTCCTTAGCAACTCTACATGTAGTTATCAGAAAACGAAACTATAATTTCTATAATTTCTTGCATTAAAATATTGGAACCGTTCAAGAAAATAGACTTTGATCCTACATTGTAAGCTATTTAATTGAAAAGGAAAAATGACAAGGTTAAAAATGGCACAATACAAAGAGAAAGAATTATTCACATCATGAAGACGGAAAAGGTTTTCATGGCAAGCATGATGATGGAGAATTCTTTTATCTGGTGGTCCAATACAAAACAACGTTTTGCAGCGCAATAGAGAAAAGGAGCTTTGAGCGAAAGGTGTTCTGTACTTGCTCAGCGTAATGTGATTGGACTGCCTAGAGGAAACACCATGAATTTGAGATCGCTTGACGATAGTTCTACCATAAAGATAGCTAGGAACTGAACCATTTAGGGACTTGAACATCATAACAATGTAACAAGGTCACAATGCATAAACAGAACCTTGACTAGCAGTTAACTGAGATCGTTGAGTGCTGGCGAGATATATTCATTCTTTCTCACACAAGTAAAAATACAGTCAAAGTCAGAATCAGTCAGAGTTTCCTTATGTTGCTCAGTGCTACTAGACCATACCGTCGAACAATAAAATACTTAATTGAATACAAGTGAATTAAGAATAACAAAGAGCACAGATTTATCAAACAAATTCCATACTAAGGACCTTCGCGTTAATTGTTTCTGCGCATCCTTACTGCGCACGCAAATTTACACGCCACGCCATGCATGAGCGCGCGCGCTAAGTACTAAAATGAAAAATGATAGGGCAGCTGGCCACTGCTATAGCTTTGCCTGGATTTAACGATCTTGGACGTTCGGTGACCCCTACCTTTCTTTCCAGAAACAGACTTTATTTACAATTATCTCCACATTGTCCAAAAACGAACAAAAAATCAATGAGGGAAGTTAAAAAAATTCAAGATTTCTGTCTGCGGGACATCGAATCCTGCCATCTTGCGGCTGCAAGGCGCGCGAAACTATGGTCGCTAAATGCGAACTTGTTCTTTACGGAACCTCACCAGTTGACTAAATTCTTATTGGGCCCACTTAAACAACATTTGGCATAGAACATTTCACTTCAAAGATCTAATTGCAATATTTTTGGGCTTACAGACACTATTCGCTAACGAAGCCCGATCTTTTCAGATTTAGGGTATTCTTCCGGGCATGTTCTCTCCAAAACGAAGTCGGTGACCCCCCATTTCTTTTACATTTCTGACATAACTAACTCATCACCTTGCATTGGTAAAGTCTCAGAAAAAAGTCAGTGTTGAAACAGTTTCGCGCGAACGTCCTTTAGTATCAATATGAGTGTCAAAAGTCAAACAAGAATCAAGATAGATTAATGATGTGTACGTGCATACGCTCGTGCGCACGCGCTAATGACGCGGAAATCGTACACAGTAAGGATCAGGGCGATGCAATTCAGTGAAATTACCTTAATTATTCCTTACAAAACGTAGCAGCATTTTCAACGCAGTTCACACTAATGCACGAATAATGGTCACAAGGAAATTAAAATTTAAGGTTGAACCTTCAATATAATTCCATATCTAAAAAAGAGGCAGCAAATTTGACAATAAGAAATTCCGAGTAGTCGTTAATTGGTTAGTAAAAAAGATATAATTCAACTTACCATTTTCCTTGCCTTTTCGCAGATTTCTGGGGCGTTATTGGTACAGTCCCTGTTTGTGACAGTTACCGTTATTAGGATCTTTTGAGCTTCCACAACTTAATGGAAAAAAGAAATGTTAATATCACGTTAAGGTATTCAACAGCACTAAAACGTTTAACTAATGAAAAAAAGGAAGAGAGGGAGAGTGGGGTGGGAAGGTAAGAGAAAGTAAATGGCTGACCGGAAGAACAGACTAACGAACAGAACTCCTGCAGTATAATTATTAAAATGCACAAAACTAAAACCAAAAGAAAACTGCCCAACAAGCAAAACAACATTCAGCATTCAGCAACATTCATACATTTACTTACCAAGTTCAAATCGCTTGGAAGCCTCCCCTAACTCGTTTTTAATGGTGCATAGATATGACCCAGAACTATTAGGCTCTGGCTTAAAAGTAACTCTCGACAGATTTGACCTCCATTTTATATCACGATCTTCAGATGTCCAGTTTACTGTTGGCACTGGATTACCCTCTCCGAGACATAACAAGATCACCTCCTGTCCAAGCTCAAGTGTCCTGTTACCAGTTTCATTTCCTGGGTTAATGAATGATGGGGCATCTTGAAAATAAGCAAGAAGTCTGTAAATGTTTTATGAACAATCTCTCAACTTACTAAAGCCGTTAGCTCTTTCTAAGCAGGTAATAGTATTAGCATAAGAACAGCCTAAGACTTTTTTTGTTTAGGTCGGCATTTTTTATGTATATTATTGTTAATGTATTTCTAACGTTTTTCTTTTTTGTTTCCTATTTATTAACAACTTTATATATTTTTCTTATTTAATTTTCAATGAATTCGAAGCACTATTAATCGGTGCAGGCAAAAAGCGTTACAAAAATTATTAACTTTTTTATTACAACAGCTCGATGTACGCCTATCATGTGATTACAGAATGATTTATGTGCAAATTAGTTAAAAGTTAAAACTATTTATTTCTTTTATCCCCTGCCTTGAATACACCCAATCAGCAGGCTAGAAAGCCATCACATATTCTGCGTTATGCCATGAGTTGCAATCACGAGTTTCTCGGCGTTCTTCATGGCCTCCCAGTTTTGCTGCTCAAAGCCTGGCCAGCAGTGCACAGCAGGTAGTTTTCATTTAGATCAGATTTTTGCAGCAAATTGTTCAAAATGTTTTTTTTATGCATAAATGAAACTTCTCTCTTGAATTTTCTCTCTTGAATCGACTTAAGGCTTTGAAGAAACCTGATAACAGAGAGGGACAGCTTTGGGCAGAATTGGAGGAATTTACCAAACAGCACCCAAAATTCAACAAAGGGCGAAGAAACATCCTTGACCCTTTTGTCACATACATATAAAACAAAACTATTCTGAAGCGAAGAAATCGGAATGATTGAAGTCAAATTACCGCCAAAACGGAACAGAATAATTATTTATCTAATGTTTTCTTGAGGCATAAGCCAAACTGAAAACTCAAGTCACTCGTGGATTATCTCGCGGTACACCACTCGGAAACATTACGTAACTGTCTTAATAGTATGTACATGCAGCCTTTAAAATTGGCAAATTCTATCATCCACATCACCAAAGTAAGAGATTATTTGCTGAATACTTACAGTAAACATCGATGGTTGAAGTAGCTGTAGCAGGTGTCCCCACTCCATTACTGGCTGTACACCGATACTGGATCATTGTACCAGGTGTCTCGGGTCTGGTTATATTCACAATGGTGAGTGACGATGTATTAGAGAGCACCTCAGAACTGTTAACCTTTGTCCATGTCACGTTAGGTTTTGGTTGTCCAGATGCATTACATGCCAGTGCCAAGCCCTCTCCTTCGACAACAATGGCTGTTTTATTTGAAATTTCTACCGATGGAGCAACTACAAGCAAATTAAATGACAAGTGATTTTAATAGGATTTGCCAGCAGTATAATAACCTCATTAAAGCAATGGCGTTATTATATTAAATTTATTATAGATTGAGTCAAATGATACATAGCACAGAATGACAGCACTCTAACTTAATACATTATACCTGTTATATTTTACGAAAACCTTCCTTTATAAGAAGGTAATAGAAGATCTAATCACTTGAGAACATTGCAAGTAGCTGCGTCGATGGTCTCTGTTTCTGTTTGGTTTCTTTTTCATAGATATATCTTTATTGTGTTACGTATTATATGCTACAATACGCATTTTTTAAAAATAAAAATGCTGCATCCCCTGAAAAAGTGTCACATTAAACCCCTACCTCCCCATAACGGCCACCTCTCTACAATGGTGGCTTTCCAATGTCGTCAAGGTTGCCTCTATGGAGAGGTTTGACTGTATTTCACATTGTATCTCTCAGTTAGTACGCGCGCTGTGATTGGTCAATATAGCAGGGCAGTAATCCACTGTACGGCCCGCTAAAATTTAAAGCTGTTTTTTTTTGCCAAGATTTTTCGTGATTTAGCGCCAAGTGTTCTTAACTTTTATACCAAGTAAAAGTTTAAAACTTTCTTTTACTTCTAAAATTGTGTTTTAGGGACGTTCGCGCTAATTGTTTCTGCGCATCCTTACTGCGCACGAAACTTCACACGCCAGATTATGCATTGATGCGCGCTCTAAGTAACAAAATGAATGATAAGGAAGATGGCCATTGGTATAGCTTTGCCTGGATTTAACGATCTTGGACGTTCGGTGACCCCTATTGCTCTTTCCATGGATCACTTTTCTCTACCGATTTTCTATGTTTAGCAAAAAAAATAAAGAAAATCTACCGATTAGAAGTTTGAATTCTTTGCAAAATGCACCATCAAATTCCGTTATCTTTAGCTCTTCATTCATCTGTGCGGCGGTTTCAAACGCCTCTTGAAGGGATAAGTTTTGTGAAAACGTTGGTAACATTTGGAATTATTTACGCAACTGACCCACTTCTACAAATATGACTAAGATTGTTTGCCTCCGTTGACTCACCTTCGATATTTTGAACTATTAACCCCTGTAGACCATGCTAAATCACGTGCGCCAATTTTTCAAAATCAGGGTAGTTTTCCACACGCTTTATCTCTGAAACGAAGTCGGTGACCCCCAATTGTTTTTTGCATTTCTGACACAAGTAACTCAATTATCTGATGGCAGCAAAAATTTAAAAAAATTCTATTGACTGGAAAATTTTAGCGGGAACGTCCTTAGACCTGCTAACGACTTTAGAGGCACTTACCAACGATTTCAAATTGACTCGTTTCGCTTTTAACGCGCGTCAAAAATTTGAAGCGAATAGAAATCGTTCCCGAGCCCGTGAGACACACAGTAGAGATATAATAAATATCTTACTAACCTCGTCTTCTTGGTCCGTACTGTAAGCTATAGATCCTCGTTTATCCCTTTCGATTTATGGCCCGCACGCTTGGCGCTTGGGCCATAAATCGATGGGAAAAAACTCGGTTCGTAACTTACAGTATGGCCTTCGAACTCGGTTAGTAAGAGGTATTATATCACATAAACAACTATAACGCATCAAAGTGGCTTTAAGTCGCTATTCCAGTTGTAACCTGGCGGCGTCTACGCAGGAACACTTAAAGAGTTTCCATACCAAAAAGTTTTTAAAAATATTAAGCAAATATGAAAACTTTCATTTTTCCTATTTTATGCACTGCCACTAACATGTAGAAGAGATAAAAAAGCTGCTACAGACGATACGTTGGAAACAAGCTGGGAAAAATCTTCCTAGGGAAATAATTTCATTCACACAGATAACAGACTACTTCCAATACCATTCAAGAAAGAATAATTAGATCAAAACACTTTTAGCTCCATAGATCATGAAAAGTGGAAAATAAAACTTCTCCCTTGTCTTGATAATGAAAAGAAGGGGTCTTAGTTCTGTACACTTGGGAGATCAGTGATTCCGATCCACAACTCGTTAATGTTTCCGTATATCCCAGTTGCTGTGTACTTGGTGACGGAATACCTTATTGAGGCAAACGCATGTAGACAGGGAATAAATCAAGCACTTTCTGTAACAAGTAAATCTAGAAGGAGAGCATAGTATCATTCGGAACAAATAAATGGGCGAAAAACATGACAATAATATTATTAACTAATAACGATTTTGAGACAATATCGCATTTCATCACAGGACTTAGCTAACGAGGTAAACAACTAAAATCAACCAATCAGATTGCTCGATTGCTCAAAAGTGTTGGCCTGGGCAGTGTCCCGGATGAACCAACGTATTTTTCGTAGTTTTATTTTTCATGTTTCTAAAAGGAAAGACTAACTTACACAAAACCGAATATTTTTTTTCCAACTTTCTCTTCTTTTTTCTTCTGTTCATATGCGAGTAAACGTTAAGTCAGCCCTCTATTAGATTACGTGCTTCAAGTTAACAGTGTCTTACCAGTCCAAGACAGTGGGATTGCTTTAGAAATTTCTAGGTAAAGTCTGCATACAAGCAAAGTTCCTCATCAGGCCGGGGCTCAATCCGGTTTCTGCAGCATGAAGTGACTAGGAGTATCTCTACTCTCCCCCTGGGTGGGATGCTAGTCCATCGCAGGGCGACTTCCAGCATTAAGTTCGCCGGTACCCATTTATACCCCTGGGTGAAGAGAGGCGCTGTGAGAGTAAAGTGTCTTGCCCAAGAACACAACTGAACGGAATGTCTTCGGCCAGGGCTCGAACCCGGACCGCTCGATCCGGAGGCGAGCGCACTAACCATGAGGCCACCGCGCCTCCCATTTGGACATTTCTAGCCGAATAACAAATCTCTCATAAGCCACGCTCTTGAGGGCTCTTGAGGCAACATAGGCCCACGATATTTTTGTAAGGGCCTCCTTACGGTCGTCCCGTACTGCCCAAAACTCTCCTAGTGCGGCCCTTTCGTTTCCATAATAAGACATAAATATTTTATCCCATGAACACCACAAATTTAATACGGGAATGGCATCTCAAAATAGCAATTAGTTTTGCACCGTGATTTTGCCATTCTATAAGAAAAACAAGGGAAAATGGAACTAACATTGCTGTTGATTAGACCATTCGTATTCATCGTGAAGGGTTGCCCGTGAATACTTTACATGCAATAGACCGCAATAATTTTTCCACTTCCGTCGCGAGTTACAACTTTTAAACCGTAAAAATCCGTACAGATACGAAAAAAATTTACGTGCCTTTAATCGCTTGCATCAAAGCTCCCTGTTACATGCAAAGCTAGACGACTTAGTGTATAGTTTAAAGTTGCCTAAATGGAGCACACGGCAAGCGATACAAGATTACTGTTGATTCCTGATGGAAGTGTTGTTTTTTTTAGTTTCGAGGCGTACAAACGAATTCAGTGCCGCCATGTTAATTTTGTAACCAATTCTAGAAGGTAAAAGTGAGCAACAATAACACGTTTCATTTAGGTCTCTCTCGTACTAAGCAAGACTATAAGAAGATCGCAATACCAATGCAGACAGAAGGTATAGCAAAATCTGCGTAGCTGACATATGTGCCCCTATATCGGTTAGTAAGTCAGCTCCAAACCGCTCAACAATCTCACTCAACTAACCGAATGAAAGACCATAAAATCCCACGTCAAAGCTTATATCGGGGGCATATAAGTAGAATAAATTTTTTTTCAGACCGACAAGATAAAACATATCTGAGAAACGAATTAAAAGTAACATACCATTACATTTAGAGCTATTACCCTATTACCCTATTGTCACCCTACTAGCGTATAACTTTCTATGAAAAATTTTGATGTTTGTAAAGAAACGCAAAAGGAACGCACTAAAACATTAGCTGGTCTTATATCCGGGGTGGCTTATATCTGGGGGACTTACATCCAGAATAATATCTTTGTTGGCAAATAGAAGGGCTTATATCCGGGGGGTATAACTGGGGGAGGGGGAGGGGGGCTTTAACGTGGGATTTTACGGTACAAAAATTACTAAATCTGTAGTATTTCTATTCATTATACATGAGAGCACAAAGAAGTCGCATGGTTTATAATATTATTCAAAATGTAAACCCCTACAAAAAAGGAAAGGACCTTTGTTGTATTACAAGAGGTTTTACCCTTAAACGAAAGCTAATTTAAATGCATACAAAAGAATTTTAAATTGGCAGCGATTTATGGAAAGGGTCTGTGGATATCAACTTACCAACAGCAGTAACGTTAACAGTAGCATTGTCTCCTGTGCCAACTGTGTTGATAGGAACACAAGTGTACACTCCATCTGCCATTACAGAGGTGTTAAACACACCTGAACTGCTGTTACCAATAGACGTGCCATTAAAATAGAAATGATACTCAGCTTCAGGACTGGCATCAGTTGTGCAGTTTAAAGTCAAAATACTGTGACGAAGTAATGTCCTGTTACTAGGGACTGTTGTGAGGGTTGTTCTATCAGGTGCATCTTCAAAAAAAAAAAGAAGAAAAGTGACATCACATATAAATGACTGGTAACATATTATGCAATATTTGTTAGACAGCAGGGTAGTTTCACTGGAAAATGCTAGAGCAATTTGAGCACAAAAATATAATGCAATTTGATATTTCAGAAGGTGAGAGCAATAACGATTATTTAAGAGATTCGATAATCTCCTAAACAAAATATTTACAAAGGGTGCTGTGTTTATTTTGTAACAACTACAGTTTATCTGCAAGTTCATTAATGTGGCACTGCAAAATACTTATTACTATTTTAAAACTATTGTTCATGATTATTACCATTTCATGTGATATTTTTTTGTGTGCTATAAACGTAAATTTAACACGTTTTTGAGTCTGTGGGATTAGATCAAATTTGAATAAAGGATACTTGAACCAATAAGTGGCTACTGCTTTGGGCTGGTCTGGAGATTAACTAACTGCAGTTAGTTAGTGGTATTGGTGATCAAGAAAAGAGTCTGCAAAACTACTGTATATGAACATGTTTGACAGGCCTTAGCAAAGATATCATAAAGCATAATGACAAACCAATACTAAAATATAAACAACGGCACTTGCTTATTATCTACAAAGTATAGAAAAACCAAAACAACACTCGCGTAACATGAAAGGTGGTTTATAGCTAACCAATTTCATGTAATGCACAAAGTATTGTGCTTAGAATGCTACAATTTTTTATTTCTTGAATTATGACGTGACATACTTTGGTCCTTGTAAAAAGAAAAAAAGACTTAATTTACACCTATATAGACGTTTTCAAACTTCGTGATTATATACATAAGTTGTTACATAATTCATAATCACATCACTCACTTTGACTGACGTCTTACAGCTTAGTTAGCGTTAGTTCACATTATCACAGAAGTAATCAACAGACCATTGATGTACTTTAATTTGTAGCACTACATTTTACATTCTTCATATTTTATTTTAAATTTTTAATATTTACAATATGCAAGCTGCTTTAAACAGCTGAAAGGACACAGACATATAATATTTGGGTATTACAATAACCACCATACATGCACAGTAAACGCCCCAATGACTGGCAATCAATGGCATGGTGTACTAACAACTACAAACATCCACAGGAGATCTTTAAGCCGTGCTGAACTACTTTCTTGGTAACTTTACTTTCAAATGTACACGAAGCATTCTTTAAAAGTTACAAATCCATATTGGGCACATATGATATACATCTTTAAAACGTGTACAGAGAGCTCAATACAGTAGCTGTCCCAGTCTAGACCATACTTTACACCAGTACAGGGTACTACTATAAAATGTGATCCATATACAAGACCACTGGCCAAGGACTCCAAACTGTAGAAGAATAAACATTAACTTTGAAATCCTCTTCTATGGTTAGTTCAACTTCCTTCCACTGTAAAGATGACAGATTCATTAGGTAACTCATCGAGTAAGTGCTTTATTTTTATCATAATCATTTTCTTCCAATGACAATCGGTATGGAACATCACTCTGAGCTTCCTTTGTAAAGCTCGCAATCACAATTCATTGTATTCTTACAAAATTCACTTTTTCTACATAAATAAATTCCTTTCTTTTACAGAACAGGTTTAAGAAATGAAAGAAAATGTGTTGTATAAATTAGCATACTCATTCAAAAACACTGACTCACAATGCACAGTAACAGTGGCTATGTCTCTCGCAGGTGTCCCCACTCCATTACTGGCTGTACACTGATACTGGATCATGTTATCAGGTGTCCCAGGTCTGCTTACATTCACAATGGTGAGTAATGACATATTCGAGAGCACCTCAGAACTACCAAGCTTGGTCCATGTTGTGATAGGCGGAGGTTTACCGGTTGCATTACAAGTCAATGTGATGTTGTCACCTTCCTCCACTGTCTCTCTTTTTTTGTGGATTGTTATTGATGGAGGGTCTACAATTAAACGTAAATTGAAAAGAGTAAACTACCAAAAATATAATTGGAATCTATTGCAACTGGACCCAGGATGTAATTTAAATTTTGTTTAAGACGGTGCCTACCAAATACAAAGGTGTTTAGCCCCAATTAGGACTATATGGAAAAAGACGTTCTAAGCAAGGGCTGCTGAAGTAAAAAAAAAGAAAAAACTGGGGCTAGAAATGCATATTTCACAGATGACTAGCCTTAAATCTCGACAAAAAATGCCTATGTCTGCATTTTTTCTTAAAAGAATGAAAAAATATGCCTGCACAGATTTCCTTAGAATTCGCCTTTACAGACACTTTGTGCAACACTTGCTTCGACAAAAACGTTGCAACACTTGTGTATCTCGTGCATTTCATGTAATTTTTCGTGCAACTGCAGTTGCAAAAAAGAAGAGACAGAAAGCACAAGGACCACATTTTGGAAAGAAAATGGATGCCTTATGTTTACTTTAAATATTTTGACGTAAGACCACTCTATTTGAAAGCTGATGTTGCCCAAGCAGTCCAAGAGCAATTGGCACTAGCTCTGTTGCATTTGAATAATCTTTCTCATAAACCACACAGTTCTATCCAGTTGGACAACTAATCTTAAACAATAAAAAACTAAATGCTACAACATTAAAGAAAATTAACTGATTATAAATGTTTGAGGGGGGTATCCTCCTCAGTTAATGCTGAAGTACTGTTTATTCTATCATGTGGGATAGTTAGAATGACCTTTCATGCATAATCGTTAAAGTCATGCACAGAAAAATATAAAACAGGACTAATGTAACTCACCAACAACAGCGATGTTGACAGTAGCATTTTCTCCAGTGCCAACTGTGTTGATAGGAACACAAGTGTACACTCCATCTTCCATTACAGTGGTGTTAAACACACCTGAACTGCTGTTGCCAATAAGACTTTCATTTAAGTAGAAGTAATAAATGTGAGCATCAGGGTTGGCATCTGTACTGCAGCCTAATGAGATGTTACTCTCACGTAGCAAAGTGGTGTTATTTGGAACAGTTGTCAGGTTTGTGCTGCTTGGTGCATCTACATGCAGATACAAGAAAAGATTACATCTCATTAAATAAAACATCTTTTAACGTTTAGGCGTTTGGGCTAAAATGTGTCTTTCAATACAAGAATACTTAATATATTGATTACTGGGTTAACAATTTCGTTTTAATGTGTTGAAAATTAAGCAAGTGTAAATATTTTTCTGCTATATCCATATATAATTATACACAGTACCGTAATTATTGCAAAACGCAGCATTCCAATTCTCCTCAATTATGCTAAGAGACATTCGTGTGAAAATCTTCTCATTTGTATTATTTCTACGGTCAGACATTGAGTACTTACCTCAGAAGTGCAAAGAACAAATAACAAATACTGCCATTGAAAAGCAAATCACTTGATGGGGAAATCGTTTTGCCTTCTACCTCTCCAATAACTTTACTTCGGTACAACTTCAGTGCGCAAGCAGTTGTGAAAGCTTTATGCATTAGTCAGTGGAATTGAAAAGTCTAACAGGAAGCCAAAGTGCAGAGGAGCGTAGGACCAAAGGTGTGAGATTTGCTCCACACTTACATCTTGGAAAATACTATTTTCCAATTTAAAAATGAAAAAAATTGGACATAGCTTTGAAGCAACTGTGCAGTTCATTAGTTGGCTTTCTCCGATTTGAAACTAAAGTCAAGAAAATCAGTACAGCTGAATGATCATGAATGTTTTAGTGCTCAGTACTCCGTGACAACCAGTTTCTACATGTACCTTAGGGTTAGTCATATTGTAGCAATGAAATGATTCAGTATTCAAGACAATATTCACTTACAGTGAACAGTGACATTCACTGTGGCTGTAGCAGGTGTTTCCACTCCATTACTGGCTGTACACCGATACTGGATCATGTTATCAGGTGTCCCAGGTCTGCTTACATTCACAATGGTGAGTGATGATGTATTCGAGAGCACCTCAGAACTACCAAGCTTAGTCCATGTTGTGACAGGCGAAGGTTTACCAAATGAAGTACAAGTTAATGTGATGTTGTCACCTTCGTCTACCGTCTCTCTTGTTTTGGAGATTGTTATTGATGGAGGCTCTATAATCAAAAATCAATTGAAAAGCGTAAACTTACAAAAGTATGACGTGGATTTCAACATGAAAGGTAATAATGCTGAATTGTCATTGGCCGAGAAAGAGGGCATTTTTCTTAATTTCCTCTTGTCTAAAGGGCAATGTTGCCACAAAATGACTGCCTCTCAGCCTCTCAGCCTCTCAGATGGCTAGGGAACGGTGAAGAAAAAACTGTTCCGCTATTGTTTTGCCGCAATGGAGTCCAGTATCAAAAAAAAATTGACGGTGAATTTATTAATGAACCAAGGGAAATGAGCCAACATGCAGAAACTAAAAAACACAAATCAAGGAAAGAACGTTTTATTGAAGTAGAGAAGTGGAAAACCGACCGAAAGAAATCAAAACGGACAGCCTGTTCTGCCGTTCCGTAATTGAAGTTCCCGTGAACCGAAGTGCGTAATAAATAAAGAACATCACAGTCCAAACATCAGCCTAAGGACTCCACAGCTACGACGAAGTAGACGAACGAGAACAGATAATTTCAACAACTGACAAAAGTGTTCCGCATCCAGCCAGTGTTTTGAATCAGCTGTAACCATCAAAGTCATCCACAGTATATTAAAAACAAACCTTCTGTCGCTGCAATAGTCAGCTGAGAAAAGCTCACAAGATTCAGTGAGGCTAAGAACGGCTCAAACAAGAGGATTTTCACTGAGGAATCTGACTCCGAGTAACTTCTAAATGTCTTCAAAACATATAAATACAGGCTTAAACTTGGCCTAAAAAGTTTTTTTTTCATTAATGGCGAAGGTTTTCAGCCGCGTTGCTGTGTAAAGACCATTTTCATTCAGAAGATTTGTGCGCCACTTACAGTTCATTGACGCTTACCGAACACTGAAATGGTCTCCTACAAAATATGCGCTTGCATCAGCTTTCTAATAAACAAAATTTTCCCACTATGTTAAATTAGGGACTAATATCACTTGTTTACGGAAATTTCAGAAATTGCACAGATCGCTGCTCGACTTGCGCAATTTCTGAAAATTGCACGATATTTATCCTTTATTTTACTCAGCCTGGTGTGATTACCCAGACTAATCACTACAGTCATGCACAGAAAAATGGAAACTAAAAAACAAGTTTAAGGCAACTCACCGACGACGGTGATACTGACAGTAGCATTGTCTCCTGTGCCAGCTGTGTTTATAGGAACACAAGTGTACACTCCATCTTCCATTACAGTGGTGTTAAACACACCTGAACTGCTGTTGCCAATAAGACTTTCATTTAAGTAGAAGTGATAAATATGAGCATCAGGGTTGGCATCTGTACTGCAGTTTAACGAGATGTTACTCTCACGTAGCAAAGTGGTGTTATTTGGAACAGTTGTCAGGTTTGTGCTGCTTGGTGCATCTACAAGCAGATACAAGAAAAGATTACATCCCATTAAATAAAACATCTTTTAACAGCATCTTTTATGCAAATAGAAACATATCATAAACAATGGATAAGACATACATGTACATGTGGTTTACGTTAATGCATTGAATGTCCCTAAAATAAAGTCACTTTAGGAACGAGAAGAAATCTGGGTTGAGTCTCGTCTCGCAGTGCCTTAGGGGACCCTAACTGTGGGCAGGATGACTTCTCATCTTTTGTTTTGTCCCCTGAAGCCACTCCGAAATGCGACCTGCCCTGGGCTTTTTCTCGTTTCTTAAGTAGCGGATAAACTAAAGGGCTTGGTGACGGAGTTCCAGCGGGCGAAGCGCCCCAGTACCTGAAGGTAAGGAATTTTGGTAAAACCATCAAACCTAAAAAATTTGGGCATGACGTCACCGTACGAGCAAGCGAGCGTCCGTCAGTATAGACTCTCGGGGAAGGGGAGGGGAGTCTTACAGTAACTCGAACAGGGGAGCTCGAGAATGCCATCTTTACGTACCAAGATCTCAAAAAGAAAATTATTTCCGTTGTTATGTCAACAAACGATAGCCGAGTTGATATTACGTTTTCAAGACAGGGTGTTACTGAAGGAGAACATGAAAGAGAACGACCGAGAGCAAGAATTAACAGGCAAAGAAGTAGCCAAGAAAATCGCAAAAGAGGGAAAGGGAGGGCTAGAGAAAGGAGGCAAAACAGCACTGAACGATGTCGTGAAGTAGATCAAGCCAGGGCTAGAGAAAGGGGACGAAGTAATACCTGATAATGTTGTGAAGTAGAATGAGATCGAACGAGGGCTTTTGAAAGGAGGCAAAATAACCGAAAAATTGATTCGTTGATCTATCGAAAAGATTAGTCTAGTTCCGTTTTCACTACTTTTCCTGGAAGTTTCTGTCTGGAGGATTCACCATGAAGTGAATTGCCAAATTGGGGTAAGTAACTCTTTGTTGTAGAAAATTTCGCAGCGTTTTCTTTAAAAAACTATCAAGTTGCTTTGGCAAGATAAGCTTATCTTCAACAGCAGTTTTTAAGTCTTCCTGATTTCAAACCATGCCGTGAGACATTTAATAAATTTCATTGTTTCAGTATCGCTTATCTCTAAACACAAACGGTGGAGTCCCTTTGTGGAATGCAAGTTGCATATTGTAAACGCGTAGTCTTCTGTCGGTTTTCACCGATAACCTCGTCTGAAAATAATCTTAAAACTGTATTATTTTGTAAAAACTACAGGCGCGGTTTGAAGTTTTCTTTGTGTTAGTAGGCCCAGCCGCTTCATATAGACTGCTAAAATTTCTTCCTCTGTCACGGTTGGAATGCAAGAAAGGTCAAGAGACCATTTTATATTTGACGCTCGTATGTGGTGATGCATAATGTGTTTACAGAGTTTAGAGATTTTCTCGTTTTGTTTGTCCGATTAATTCAGTCTGGTGAAATACTTGGTTGAATTAATTTAAAGGTTATTGGTTTAAGACTGGTAAAGCTACGGCCGATAAAATGACTGCCATGCCATCGGCAAAAAAAATGTAATATTCAAATTATGCTTTGGTTTGAATGATTATTAAACTTGAACACCGCAAGTCTTTAAAAGTTATTTCGGACGTTTTCCAGCTTCTACATGCATTTCTTGGCTTTACCTTCAATGGTAATCACTCTTAAACAAATTTTCGTTAACATTTTTTTTCATTCGGTCATCCTTCGTTGAGGCGGTATTTGCTGTTTGATACTCAGATTTAGTGATATGCATTTGTGTTTATGTACATTTCCTGATTTTTTTTGTTGTTGTTCAATTAATTTCGTTTGGTGAAAGCTTATTGGCAAATTTCTTTAAAGGTTATTGTGTCGAATTCACGATTAGTATTTTATGGGAGCTCCACTTTTATAGGCTTGGCTAAACTGTACATTAGCACCTCAGTGCTCAATGCAACAAGCACTCCAGCGTTTGGGCTAAAATGTGCCTTTCAATACAAGAATACTTAATATATTGATTACTGGGTTAACATTTTCGTTTCAATGTGTTGAAAATTAAACAAGTGTAAATATTTTTCTGCTATGTCCATATATAATAATACACAGTACCGTAATTATTGCAAAACGCAGCATTCCAATTCTCCTCAATTATGCTAAGAGACATTCGTGTGAAAATCTTCTCATTTGTATTATTTCTACGGTCAGACATTGAGTACTTACCTCAGAAGTGCAAAGAACAAATAACAAATACTGCCACTGAAAAGCAAATCACTTGATGGGGAAATCGTTTTGCCTTCTACCTCTCCAATAACTTTACTTCGGTACAACTTCAGTGCGCAAGTAGTTGTGAAAGCTTTATGCATTGGTCAGTGGAATTGAAAAGTCTAACAGGAAGCCAAAGTGCAGAGGAGCGTAGGACCAAAGGTGTGAGATTTGCTCCACACTTACATCTTGGAAAATACTATTTTCCAATTTAAAAATGAAAAAAATTGGACATAGCTTTGAAGCAACTGTGCAGTTCATTAGTTGGCTTTCTCCGATTTGAAACTAAAGTCAAGAAAATCAGTACAGCTGAATGATCATGAATGTTTTAGTGCTCAGTACTCCGTGACAACCAGTTTCTACATGTACCTTAGGGTTAGTCATATTGTAGCAATGAAATGATTCAGTATTCAAGACAATATTCACTTACAGTGAACAGTGACATTCACTGTGGCTGTAGCAGGTGTTTCCACTCCATTACTGGCTGTACACCGATACTGGATCATGTTATCAGGTGTCCCAGGTCTGCTTACATTCACAATGGTGAGTGATGATGTATTCGAGAGCACCTCAGAACTACCAAGCTTAGTCCATGTTGTGACAGGCGAAGGTTTACCAAATGAAGTACAAGTTAATGTGATGTTGTCACCTTCGTCTACCGTCTCTCTTGTTTTGGGGATTGTTATTGATGGAGGCTCTATAATCAAAAATCAATTGAAAAGCGTAAACTTACAAAAGTATGACGTGGATTTCAACATGAAAGGTAATAATGCTGAATTGTCATTGGCCGAGAAAGAGGGCATTTTTCTTAATTTCCTCTTGTCTAAAGGGCAATGTTGCCACAAAATGACTGCCTCTCAGCCTCTCAGCCTCTCAGATGGCTAGGGAACGGTGAAGAAAAAACTGTTCCGCTATTGTTTTGCCGCAATGGAGTCCAGTATCAAAAAAAAATTGACGGTGAATTTATTAATGAACCAAGGGAAATGAGCCAACATGCAGAAACTAAAAAACACAAATCAAGGAAAGAACGTTTTATTGAAGTAGAGAAGTGGAAAACCGACCGAAAGAAATCAAAACGGACAGCCTGTTCTGCCGTTCCGTAATTGAAGTTCCCGTGAACCGAAGTGCGTAATAAATAAAGAACATCACAGTCCAAACATCAGCCTAAGGACTCCACAGCTACGACGAAGCAGACGAACGAGAACAGATAATTTCAACAACAACTGACAAAAGTGTTCCGCATCCAGCCAGTGTTTTGAATCAGCTGTAACCATCAAAGTCATCCACAGTATATTAAAAGAACCTACTGTCGCTGCAATAGTTTGCTGAGAAAAGCTCACAAGATTCAGTGAGGCTAAGAACGGCTCAAACAAGAGGATCTTCACTGAGGAATCTGACTTCGAGTAACTTCTAAATGTCTTCAAAATGTATAAATACAGGCTTAAACTTGGCCTAAAAAGTTTTTTTGTTCATTAATGGCGAAGGTTTTCAGCCGCGTTGCTGTGTAAAGACCATTTTCATTCAGAATATTTTTGCGCCACTTACAGTTCATTGACGCTTACCGAACACTGAAATGGTCTCCTACAAAATATGCGCTTGCATCAGCTTTCTAATAAACAAAATTTTCCCACTATGTTAAATTAGGGACTAATATCACTTGTTTACGGAAATTTCAGAAATTGCACAGATCGCTGCTCGACTTGCGCAATTTCTGAAAATTGCACGATATTTATCCTTTATTTTACTCAGCCTGGTGTGATTACCCAGACTAATCACTACAGTCATGCACAGAAAAATGAAAACTAAAAACGAGTTTAAGGTAACTCACCGACGACAGTGATACTGACAGTAGCATTGACTCCTGTGCCAACTGTGTTTATAGGAACACAAGTGTACACTCCATCTTCCATTACAGTGGTGTTTAACACACCTGAACTGCTGTTGCCAATAAGACTTTCATTTAAGTAGAAGTGATAAATATGAGCATCAGGGTTGGCATCTGTAGTGCAGTTTAACGAGATGTTACTCTCACGTAGCAAAGTGGTGTTATTTGGAACAGTTATCAGGTTTGTGCTGCTTGGTGCATCTACAAGTAGATAACAGAAAAGATCACATTCCACTCGACAAAACATCATTCTAAAAGTTCAAAATGTTTGAAAAGAGAGTAATGCAAATAGAAACATATCTTTAAGAAATGTACGGGAGATACATTAATTGTGCATGTGATTAATGTAAAAGCAACGAAGGGCTTATTAGCATCTCAGTGCATGGCAAAAAAAAAAAGCCAATACAAGCACAAACTGTTGCCTTAATCCAGCTTTTAAACTAAAATGTGTAAGAGTAATTAATATATTAGATTCAGGGTTAACGTTTTCATTTTAATGTGAAAATTAACCAAGTGTTAGTATTTTAATAGTGTACTTGGCTGCTATACTGCTGGTGTGTGAGGCAGATTATACTAGTAAATAAGTAAATACATGAAAAAAGTATTAATGTGATCTAAAGTAGTGCATTGCAAGCTCATTACCAAACTGTAAGTCATGTTAATTTTTGCAGAACACTTTATCTGATAGCAAATAATTATGTACAATGTAGTTGAAAATAAAAAGGGTACATCAATAACTAACAACGGATAAACTAATGTTTTGAGGCACACGGGGCCGAGATTAAAGAAAGGAAAATACAACCATACCTTAAGATCATGCCCAATACACGAGCCAAAGTCAACAGAGCGATATGACATTTTAAAACCAGAAAAAGACAACATAAAGGACCATTATCCTAAAAGGTGATGAAGGCTTCCAGGGTAAAAACATGACTCAATGATTCTTCTGTTGCTCCTCTTGCGTGTTTATTACGTAAATGTAAGTTGGTCTGCTAAACAATCTTCACAGACTTGTAGTCATTAAAGACAGTTACCCTCTGATTTCCGCTTCAAAAAATAGAACGCAGGCAAAGACAGCTTGAAGATGCTTGTAGTGGTTTGAAGATCGAAAGTGTTGAAAGAATTGACAAAAAAAAATTAGAACCAAAAAACACCAGCATTTATTATCTTCCCAGTTTTGGAATAATGTTCTCCTGAATCAGCTACACAGATATCACAGACCATGACCAAATAAGCAAAGTAGCGGCCTCCAGGCTCCCCTCACAGCGGCCCTTTCCATCCATTAGTTTTAACACTAATAATTTCCAATTTGCCTTCAGCGACATTAACCTACCATACAACGTTACGCTGTCGGGTAAGTGTTGCATGACAGAGAGAGGGCCAGGATTGGACTGTGTGGTTTACTGTTCTACATTTATTACATGGTAAAAAGAACATAACTAACTAACTAAACACCAACATTTTTACTTATTAACTCAAATAGCCATGATTCCAGGATTGTAGTACTAATTTTTCTTACTTTTGAAACTTGACAAAGCTGAACGAAAGACCTTTTGCAAGTTCATACAACATTTTTTTGAAAGAACAGTGTACAACTAGCGAGAGAAACAGTGAAATAACTTATGTTGCTTTGTTAGGTCTATTTGGTGTTCCAGGTTGACTTATTATATTTGTAACAGAATAAAATACCTTATTGTCCAACTGCAATGAATATCATCCAAATAACACGGGAAACGAGTGCAAATATACAGTGATATTGTATACCAGTTATTTGTACACTAGAAAACCTGCTTGACAGGCCAGTTGACATGGACACCGTACGATGCCCAGTCCGAAGGACAACAAAATGGAGAACGATCATGAATTTAAATGGCTTCTTGAATTTGACCTACACTTTGAAAATTTGGCCGATAACAAATAACTTACTGCAGAAGGTGAAACAAATGAAACGACCCCTTCAACTTCTGAAACAGCAGACGTGTTGAATGATGCTGAAATAGGCAAATTTATCCAAAAAAAGCAAGAGGCCACTAACATTGAGCCAGGTACGCTATCGTCCTTCCAAAAGTTGCGGTCGCCATTTGAGTGAACTCGGCAAACACTACTGCCTGTTCAAGGAAAACGAGTTTACAAACACCAGAGAAACGCTTGAATCAAAGCATAAGCAGTTACGTCAAGAAGGAAAAGGACACCGCCCAAACAAACCTCTTGGTCTTAATGAAGATGAACTGGAGAAGCTCTGGTTGGCAAACCAACTCGGTGATCACTCTCCAGAGGCCCTCATTCTTACCGTGTGGCTCAATAACACCATGCACTTCGGTTGGAGGGCTAAAGACGGCAAGAGAAAAGTTCTGATTGGTGACCTGGAGTTACAAAGAGAAGGAGCTGATAATATATCATCTGGCATATTGAGAGGAGCTCTAAGACAAGATGCGGTGCGAAAGAGTTCGGTCCCGAAAGATACTTCAATCCTCAGATCTACGCCACTAATACTGAAAAATGTCCAGTTAAGTTCTTCAAGAGTTATCTCGCCAGGCAGTCACCTGAAATGAAGAAGGCCAGACGACTCATTTTACTTGGCAGTGATGAAAAATCGCAAAGGAACTATCTGGTTTCAACAAGAGACATCCACGTAAAGTACAGTCACTGGGTAACTTTATGAAAACGATGGCTGCCCCGGTAAATCTTGAGGGAAAGCATACAAACCACTCTGCTCCTCATACGATAATTACAACGCCCAGACACGAGAATGTAACTGCTCTTGACATCTCCCAACCTTCAGGACACAAGAATAAAATCCATCGACAGCTATTCTACAGTCTCAGAAGAGCAACAGAAGATGTCCTTAATAATCAGCGACAGGTCATTCGACAGAAGATCAATGAAACCTGCTCCATACAATGCACCAAACAGCTCTGTTGCATCTGCCAGTTCAAACCAATCCGCTTTGACTTCTTTTTCTGGTGCAGTGTTAACCAATGTTTCATTGTTATGGGTTCAGAACCCCCAGTTCCTGTGCAAAATGTCATTGACATGTGATTGACAATTGGCTGAAAACAACTTGATCGAGGTTTTCGAAGCACTATTGTTTTGCTAGATTTCAGCCTAAATACAGTATAAACCTTCAGTTCAATTCATCATTTTTCAAAATTCCCTGACTTTTCCCATATAAAAAGAAAATTTCCCTGACCAAATAAATACAAAATGTCCGATATAGTAGCGGCCTCAAGCCTCCTCTTAAACTATTAAAGCCACTCTTCCCACTCGTTCATGATGACTGATAAGTTTTCAACAAATTTCCCTTCTTGATTAAGGGAAATCATTATATGGCTAGCTCCGTGAGCGGGCAAGATGAATCAAATCCTGCGATGTGATTGGCTACCCGAGGGGGTAAGATGGGGCTATCTTGCCCGCTCGGGACTACCCGCCGTGTCCCGCAAGAAAAATTTCCTCGAAAGCCATGTAATAAAGCCTTTACTGACCAAGCTTGTTCGGTCAAGATGGGCTGATATTGGCCTCGTTTTTTTTTTTAGCGAGTTTATGGACCTCAACTCCGTCTCGGTCCATAAACACACGAAAGAACTTGGCCAATATCCAGCCATCTTGACTTCACACTTGGTCAATAACCCATACATATCGTTGAGATCATAGTGATCCCTAATGTTTCTTACAGCCTTCAATGGTATTTAAATTAGCCGAGTTAAATTATTTCAATTTTCCTTGACTTTTCTTCAAAATGTCAGTTTTCCCTGACTCAAAATAAAATTCCCTGACTTTTCCCTGACCTTGAACAATTGTTTTTCCCTGACCATTCCGTGACCTGAGGCAACCCTGTCTTTGATTTGTATACTTTGAGCATGAGCACTAGTTGTTTGCCAAAGTACCAACAACACATTTGGATAAGTTTATGTGACAACTGAAAGGGACATGTCATTGCATGGACATAAGGCCGTAGAACTTGACTCTGTGGCTGAGGTGGCCCGCCAAGTCATAGACAATGTAGGTAAGTAAGTAGATACATGTAGCTAGGTAGGTGGATAGGTACCTATGTATGTACTTGGCAGAGACCACAATTTAACAAGGCAGAGCAGTTCAGAAATAGTTTCAATCAAAGTCGATGTTCTTTTGACAGAAACTCTGCCATGGTGCAATGCTATGTTCCAATATTAACCTGACAGTCTTCTGGAAGCAAGATGCAATTTTAATACAAATTTCTCGAAAAAAGTGTTGCTAGGAAATTCGCATCTTTCCTATCTAAGCCATTTTAAAACATAACCAAGAAGTCTGTCTAAAAGCTGTTTACTATTTTCACATTTTTTACTGGATCTCTTTTTGTTTTAGAAATATTCAAGTTTTAAAAATATTTAACTTAGCCAAGTGATGCTGTCATAAACTCAACCAAATTTTGATCGAAGAAAGATATCTCAAATAATTTATATCAGAAATGATTCTTTGCATTAAGATTCTCCTAGATGTGCTACACCATCCGACCTTAACGTCATTTTAAAGTCCCCCTAATATATAGATTGAGCCAATTACAAGCCTAAAGCGGACCTCCTGGGCTGGGTTGTTCAAGGCCAAATTAAGATAATCCAGGTTAAGAGAGAATTTTGATTTGAGTTTTGTAACTTTGCAGTGAGGTTTTCTGTATATTGTTTGGCTTTCTGTTTTGAGTTTGAATAATCACAAAATACACAAAACAAAAGTAGTGAAAAACATTTGTATGCCAGAAATATTTACCCTTCCGTTAACTTTTAATCCTGGGTTAGCGTTAACCGGCTTCCCAACAACCCTAGCCTGCGAACGCAGACGTATTTCCGGCTGTCGCTTGTCTTCGCCGAAAACGTCTGCGAACCCGAGCCAGGAAACGATTTCTGTGACGTGGGATTTTTAAGCCAATCACAGTTTAGCTCAAGTAGCCCCAGAAGTACTGCGCGAGGTATTCGCTGCGAGGAGCACTCGAGTTTCATTCTATCATGGAATCTGATTGGCCAAAGAGAAACAAAAGTCATTACATCACAGAAATGGTTTCCTGGCTCGGGTTCGCAGACGTTATTTTCGGCGGAGACAAGCGACAGCCGGAAATACGTCTGCGTTCGCAGGCTAGAACAACCCGGCCCCATTTACAAGTTGACATGAACTTGCGATCCAATAGAAAACCAGCACTTGGTCACAACTTAGAACTTAGAACTTAGACCTTTATTTCTGAGTATTTACGGCCACCATTAGTTTTCCTTGTTCCAAGTCTCGGTTGAGAATTGGAGTAAATGACGTCATTTTCTCAAAAATACCACATGGGTTGAAATTATAAAACAATAAGTGTAGAAAATTGCAAGAATATAAGGGCCAAAGTTTTTGTTACTCTTTATGGGAATTGCAGTCATTCATCATAGGGGCACTTAAAATCTTTCATGGAATATGATCAAAGTAGTACTTTAAACAAATATTAGTGCCACAAAGCATCGACATTCAACTGGATATCCTTGGTATTTCATTCAGTATCCTATTGAAGATTTTCGAACACCTTCATATCTATTACTCTTAAGGCTGCTGCACACTAGCCGAGATTTTGTTGTAGAACTGCAGATTTTTTGTCAGGGTGAAATCGGGTCAATGTTTGTCAGGCCATCAGCTTACCACACACTAGCCGATATTTTGTCGCGACTAACTGCATTGAGGCTTGGGGCCGAGTCATCCAAAGTCAAGACGGCGCCTATTCCACTGTCATGACTCGCATAACATTTCCTAATTGGTTAAGGCACGTGCGAGCCCCAAAAAATTGTCTTGGCCCACCGCACACTAGCTGACAACGCCCGACAAGACATTTTGAGATCTAACACTGTCAGATATCGCCCGACAAGTCCCGATCTTGTGGCAGACTTGTCTGAATTCACCGCACACTAGCTGACAAGTAAAGATTTTTTGTCAGCCGAAGAGAAATCGGCTAGTGTGCGGCGGCCTTTAAGATGGCTCAAAACAGTTTCCAACACTTTCCAAGACGTAAATTTGATGGGTCATTATAACCACTCTATATCGGTTGATGCCAAAATCATGATATCACACAGCTGTCCTATCATTAGCTATCATTGGTGACCACGTTTGCGTCAATTTCGTGGCACAATAGGTTACCATAGCAACAGTATGACCTCCTAGAAACACCCTTAATTTCAGTTTTAAGTGCTTAAAACCCTAAAACCAGCTCGGTGACCCCCATTTTTTATCATCGAATTGTGATAAGTATGATAAGATGCAACTTTTTGTTAAGTTTAAAAAAGTTCTGTACAGAGGGTTCAGAGCCGTCTAAAATTTCGAAAATTTAAGGTGGCTCTAAACCCTCTTTACAGAATTTTTTAAAGTTTGTACAAAGTTGCATCTTATTATGCTTATCACAATTCAATAATAAAAAATGGGGGTCACCAAACTCGTTTTGGAGTTATAAGTGCTTGGCTCTAAAATTAAGGGTGTTTCTTACAGGTTGTATTGTTGCTGTGGTACCCTGTTATATAAAATGGGTGAATGCAACTTTTTTTTTACTAATGATTGGGCATTTGTATGATACCATTAATGTAGCATCACTTGTTAAACAGTGGTAGCATTCATCCTTCAAAGTATAGCTGTTAGAAAAGTGCTGTTAACTGTTGCCAGCCTCCTTAAGCAACCTATTACCCTTGGCAGAAACTTTGGAGAGCTTTTGGCACTAGCATTTCTGGGATGGTTTGGGTACTAAACATGAACTAATATATAGATTTAGCCAAGCCTAAAAGCGGAGCTCCTGGCCAGGTTGTTCAAAGCCTGATTAAGTTAACCTAGGATATGTGAGAATTTTGATTCAAGTTTTTTATTTTTAACTTGGTGGTGAGATCTTCTGCTTATAATTATTGTATGTCCTTCTGAGTTAACCTTGTTTGAGCCCACGATCCAATCAAAAAGCCGGTACTTGGTCAGCAGTTGACTTAAAAAACATGAACACCTGACCTCGATGAGCTCAAAACTTGAGCCTGCAATATGGTCACGTGATACTAGACAGAGAATACCTTATTTGACAGGTGTCAATTGACCATAAAATGGATGTCCAATATCAAAGATGTACGCTGTTAACTAAGGCTGCATGTCCTACTAGCTGGAGTATGGCTGCCATGTTGTTGTCGTCGTCATTGTACATACGTGCCCACGATACCGCAATACTGCTAGCCATTTTTACCATGAGAAAAGCGATTTATGGGTTTCCATGAGTATGGGGCTCCACTTGGCAGCCCCCAGAGCTCCACTACTATTGATCAATGGTTTCCAAAGGCAACCATCAACAAATCATAGCTCACATTGGTTACCCAAAACATCCCAGAAATCCTAGTGCCAAAAGCTAATCTTTGATCTTTGCTGTGCGAACCATTTTATCCTGCCGTGGTCATTCATTAATCAGCAGGTTATACTGACCATGATAAATTTATACTGTTCTTCTTCATGAATAATTCATAAGTTGCCCGTTACCAAACAAAGATGGTTAAGTTTTCCAAGTTAGGTAGCTATGCGCCACTTAACTTGGAAAATGGATTGTCTGTAAGCAGACTATATTTCAAATTAAGTGGAACTGGACTGGAACTACTTTGCAACTGAGGCGGGAAATCTTTTCAAATGCAAATAACATAAACTTCTTTTCAATGATATTCACTGTGCGAGCCTCCTTTGCAAGCTAGTTCCAGTCCAATACCGAGAATACGATATCGCCTATTGACGGTGAAATAGGCATTAAATTGAAAGAAAATTTGGTTCATTTGAAGTTTCCTACACTCAGCTTGGGCTAACAATGGCCACCTTGTATTCAGATATTTATAAGAAGTTATTTTCTCTCATAATATAAGCGAGCTGAAATTCAGGGTACATCAGCGGCCCGGCAAAGTCTTTCTGAGTGCGACATCAAATTTCTAAATTTCCAATTTTTTCAAGGACTATTCAATACCTCTTCAAGGATGATTATTCAAAGACTTGTTTCCTCAAGAATCGGATGTAAAATTTAATTAGGTAAGGGGACCAAAAATAGAGAATACCTATGATCCTATTGATGGCATGATTATTCACACAAGTACTGTTAGGTTATTCACATAATAATCACTGAAGTCCCATATCATCAAAATTAACTCTTTAAGACTTGCAGTTTCCATTATTCGTGTCATTATTTGTTTTTTCTCTCATGTAGTCTCTAGTAGGACTACATCAATTTTTCATTTTCAAGGACTTTATGAGGCTTGTACCAAACATGCTCTGTATCTACTTGGTCAAGGGTCTGACTGATGATGGTGACTTACCTAACAGCAGTCTTTACCAAGACTTCCTTACATGTAGACTGTGCTAAATGGCACCTAGATTGTAATAATTAGTTAAAAAGGTAAGTGCTAAAAGGGTGTATACTTACATAACACTGTCAGACTTAACCCATCTGTAGGTCCATCACCAAATTCATTAAATGGAGTGCAGCTGTAGTTCACCTGCTTATTTCTTTCACTCACTGAAGTTGTAATAAATGAGACACCACTACCAGCTGTGTCATTAACAAAATTGTCTTGGTCTTTGTAGAATCGATATTTTGCAGATGGGTTGGCCTGTGCACTGCAAGTGATGTTGAAGGATTCATTCACAACAACTGAGTTGCCAACAACAGAAGTTGTCAGATTTGTGTCTATTGGATGATAGCCTAAACACAAAGATAAATAATGTAAACATAAAACCATGCCAACATGTACAAAATGCCATGCAATCAATTGCATTAATATGTAGTTTCACATTTTGTAAATTTCATTACAGTTATTGAACCACACAATTTAGGACTCTGAGGGAAAGTAACTCAAAATAGTGGGTCATCGGTTCAAAATAACTAGGTCAGCATTAAACAATTGAGAATAACAATTAAGATTGTGTTAACTACTCCAGATGGCAAAAGTTTTATTGCTTGAACACACACACTAATAATGAATGAATGAATGAATGAAATGCCGAGCTAAACCTACAAGTTTTTATACTTATGTAAATCTTAGAAAGTTCCAGAAGCGTCTCTGCATACATTTGGGCTTGCGGGACAATGCATACTAATTATCAAACACTCTGCATTACGACTATGCCTGAAAGGTGACAGAATAAATAGAATTACATAAGCTGATTATGTAACAACTGACATAATCAACATACATGTAATGGCAGGAAATGTATTTTTTATTGACAAAGGGCCAGAAGAGAACACTCAAGGATGGAGGTAATCAAAGTGCGTACAAGACTACAGTACAATGAAAAGACCAACTTGTAGCATTTCAGCCATGTTCAAGATGACAAGTAAGGGTCCCATGATTTCATAAAGATGTTAACGGATTTCAATTAGCTACCAATGAATGAGAGTTTGAAACAGATAGTGTCAAGTTTAAGTCAAGGAAAAAATCAGTTTGTTGCAGGGAGTATGACAAACCAAGTTCGAATTACTAGATTCCAACCACATCCTTGACCTCGACTTAAGTTCTCTGGCTACATTGTGACTACTCTTTACCTGAGCAAAATAGCTCAAGGAGTCCCTCTGGCCCCAAATGAAAGATACAAGCTTGGAACCCAAGCCATCATCTAAAGGGTCCAGCCTGACCAATTTTACGCAACGATCTGAGCAATCATCTTGTTTGAGTAAGCTAGAGCTTTGTGCACAGGATAAATATCTTGGATGGCCGATAATAAATTATTATGCAACTCATCGAAAACTGAAATTTTGCATTTTTCATCTCGTTATCTTCAGCGTCAACCTATAGCCGCGGTGAATATTGCTGGTTCCGAGATCAAGACAAGCGTGAATGCCCGGGATCTTGGGGTCACTCTCGACCAGTGCTTAATGATGTCCACGCATGTAAGCAATCTTTGCAAATCTGCTTCATTTGCTCTAAAGCGTATTGGAAATATTCGTCAGTATCTTGACCATCCAAGTACAGAAAAATTGGTTCATGCCTTTGTGTCCTCTAAACTGGACTACTGTAACAGTCTCTTGTATGGTCTCCCTGACAAGGAAATCTCGAAAATTCAATGTGTTGAGAACTCAGCCGCCCGGCTGGTTACAAAATCAAGGAGAGCGGATCACATCACGCCAATCCTCCGCAAGCTTCACTGGCTGCCCGTGTGCAAGCGTTTCATTTTTAAGATTTTACTTTTTACTTACAAAATTTTAAACGGTTTAGCACCCTGTTATTTGGCGAAACTTATTAATCTTTGTCAACCAATAAGGTGTCTTTGTTCAAATAATGATCACCTGCGACTGCACATACTGGTGTTTAGGACAAAGACCTACGGGGGACGCGCTTTTTTTCATTTTCATTTCCTTATATTGGTTTCATTATCGTTTTTCTCATTTTTATTCTGTAAGAGCATTGAGATTTTTTAATGTAATGCGCTAGAAATAAATTATTATTATTATTATTATTATTATTCACAGCCAGGATGTGCACCACCTCCTGCTTAAAAAAAGTTAGCGCAATGCATACATGTATCTTGAAGCAGTGCTTTTGTTGAGAACCTTCTTGTTTTAAATGGGCCCTATTTAAACCCAGGATTATGCATAATAATAGTATAATTTATACCATGGAACTCCATTAATTGGAGGCATAGTGGCCTCATGGTTAGTGCACTCATCTCCAGAATGAGCAATCCGGGTTCGAGCCCTGGCAACACGAAACTGAATGACATACAAAGCAAGCTCAATAAATTGCTATCTGTGCTACCCATAAAAAGAAGACGACTTTGAAAAGGCTTTCGAAAGCGTTGAATGGGATATCATTACTAAAGCTTTGAACACTTTCAATTTTGGCCCAAATGTGAAAGGATGAATCAAAATTTTTTATAAAGGTGTACAAAGTGCATTATGAATGGTGGGTTTTTGACAACTTATTTTAATATATCAAGAGGAGTTTGTCAGGGTTGTCTGCTACGTCCTCTTCTATTCATCCTTGCTGCGAAATTGCCAGCAGTTAAAATACGCCAAGATTCAGATTGTAAAGGCATTTCCCTTCCAGATGACCAGAAGGTCAAAATTTCACAGTTTGCTGATGACACCACCATGATAACGGAAAATGTTGAATCATGCAAACCTCATTTGCAGATCTTGGATCGCTTTGGAAATATTTCAGGATCAAAATTAAATAAGAGAAAAAACAAAAGTTATCTGGATGGGTGCCATGAATAATAGTAAGTTCAAGGTACTTGACTTTAGGACAACAAAAGAGCCCATTGAAGTTCTTGGAGTAAATCTATCCTACAATACAAACAAATGTACTGAAGAAAACTTTTATGCAAAGATCAAGAAATTGAATTGAACTTATGGCTCGCGAGAGATCTCATGATATACAGCAATGTCTTTACTGGCGAAAGCGTTAGGTATATCACAGTAAGTTTATGCAGCATCCATGCTGACTGTTCCAGAATCGGTTATCGAAACTGTTCAAAAGAACCTTTTTGCCTTTCTATGGAAAAACAAGAAAGACAAAATAAAAAGAGTAGTCATGTAGCAAACAGTAAAAAAAAAGGGGACTCAATTTTGTTAATTTTTTTTGCATGGTTATTAAATTGTTATGCCTTGCTTGGATTGGTAGACTACTGAGCATGTCTGACAATAAGTAGAAGGCAATTCCCATTTATCACTTTCAAAAACATGGCAGCCTATTATTTCTTCTCAAATGCAATTATGATGTAAAACTCTTGAAACAGGTCGGCCCCTCTTTTATCGAGAATTTCTTCAGTATTTTCAAGATCCCAAGAACAC
This sequence comes from Orbicella faveolata, assembly GCF_042242905.1. NCBI lineage: Eukaryota > Metazoa > Cnidaria > Anthozoa > Scleractinia > Merulinidae > Orbicella > Orbicella faveolata. Next base: position 22,293,629 of record NW_028301553.1, read on the forward strand.
AACTAACATCTGTCCAAATGGCAAATTCATTCTTTGGACCAACAAATCGATAGCCATAGACAATCCTACCTTGTTTTAGAAGTCATGGTTTGAAAGGGGAGTTGTATCAGTAAAGGATGTGCTAAACTCAGAGGGCAATTTGTCATTGTATGAAGAGTTTAGCAATAAATTTAACATTATCAAAAATTATATGCACTACGTTCAATTAATTTCAGCTATTCCATACGATTTGAAAAGGAGAACAGCACAAGCGTTTACACCTGCTGCTGACCTCTCTTTGACTTCCACATCCGTTCCATTAAACTAAACTTCTTTTGATCTTGCTGAAGCATGCTGCAAAAATTATTACCAGTTCTTCAATAATATTATTACAGCTGCATTGTCCCAAGGGGAATTAAAAAATGGCAGGAGAAATTCCCTGAAATATTTGGTGATTGGTTTAATAACTTTCAAGACATATAGCGTTTTACTCAGCATAACAAACTTCATCATTTTGTTTTTGTTTTTTTGCATAGAACAGTTGTAACGAGGAGAGAACTCAAACTATTTCCTTAAGCAGATAATAATAAATATATTGCTCTAGTGCTTATTCAATAGAACACACCATTATTAATTGCAGGGAGTCTGTAAAACTTTATTCACAAATAATATCATGGTTCAATCATTGCCAAGGTACTGCAATAACACTCTTGAATGAAAAAATTGCTTTTCATGACATCCATCACGCAACTGATGTGCTCTCGGACCCCGCAAGATGCAGGCTACATTTGTTCACCATCTTGGTCAAACAATATATATATTCCTCTAAACATCTTCACAAAGAACTGTCTTTAGATGAACTTTCAAACAAACTAACTACTCAATGGAAATTAGAAAAATGTACTTGGATGTAATATTACTTATTTAAACAGTAATTCTATTGGCATATTAGTTTAAAAAATACGGAAAAAATTTAAAAAATAATCAATGGCATTATTACAATACAAGGTCAATCTAGTATATGGAAATTCAAGTCTCAATCAAAATGAATGATGTGATGTTTTTTTTATGTATTTTTCATAGATAAGGTAATGCATAGGCTCAATCTCGTTAGCTTTTTGTTTAATCTCTTTTGTCATCTTAATTTTTGTTATTGTCCTGTTTTGTTATCTTTTGATTGCTTATTTGTATGTAAAATTCAAATACTGTATAAGTGTAAGTAACTTACATCACTGTAAGCAACCCAAGCGTATTTGCATGTATAAATAAAGCGGGTTGAAGAAAAAAAATTGCTAAAAAAGAGAACAAAATCTGTGCTTCCCAAAATACAAAACTGGAAGATGCAAGTAGCATCACTCGAAAAGGAAAAGGAAGAGCTTAAGGAGAGTCTCAAATCAACACAAGCAGAAGTTGAAAATTTGAAAGAGCAAGCCAGTGTGACTGCACCAAAGCTGAAGGCAACAAATGACAAGTCAAACTAGATGAGCTAGAACACAGTAGCCTGTGTACAGCCGCCACCTACCCGCAAAAAAAATCGGGGAGAGAGACATCTGTGTAGGGGCGTTGTTAATCGTGTTCCTCACTCAGCGTGGTGTTCCTGGAATGTTTGGAACGTACGTTTTCGTACTAATCTGCATTACGTACAACATTTCCCATCTTTTAATTGGTTAATCAATCATTTTCTCCGAATACCACACGGGTTATAGAAACCTGGCATTTTTGATTGGTCTCAAAAGTACACAACACGAGAAGTATGGGCCAAGCTGCAGAATGTTTAACATTTTCACATACATGTATGTGTGACTTGTGAAAGCAACTGCAGACCTACAGAAATTAAATACTGGTAACTGATGAGTTCCACAAGGAGGATCAAAACCATGATCTTGCCAGAACAAAGCCAATGGCATATACAACACACAAATCAGTCAACAGACTTGCGTGTAAGCAGTTGCATGGGATTCATGGCATAAAGTGCCCTTCAGAAACACGTGTGGAACAAAGAAAGGTTGAGAAATTGAAAATCAAAAGAGGACGGCAAATGCACAAATGCCATGAACTGTAGGAGTCGTAAAGGCCTGTCAGCCCCAGTTTTACACTAATTTTAATTTATGCCAAATAATTCTGAAAAACGATTAGTGACGCTGCTACACAGACGTCTCTCTTCCCGATTTTTTTGAGGGGAGGGGGTGGATGTACACAGATGTGAATGTGTATACATACATACATGTATAGAGCGTTTTCATATGACGTCACAGCAGCCATATTGGCGTTCCAAAACAATGAAACGGCCACATTGGTGTACCAAGATTTGAACTCTTTTCTTATGTAAACACTTCCTTTTGTTTCAAGAAATTTGCATGGCTGCTGGACACATGAGTGAAAACGCTCTACACATGTATTCAGTGTTTGAAAGTGCTTCCAAGATCACAACACATCATTCAAATGCCCAAATTACTGTACTTGGACATCATTTGGAGTTTTCAAAAAACACTGATCTCTGGTCAGCTGACCCCTTACTGACTCTCCCCCCTTCCCCCCCTTCCGCTCCCCCTTACTGACCTCCTATAAAATCAATGGCCAAAAGAAATTAAAAGCCCAGAACTGTCAATGAGACCAATTCAAGTTTACAAATACAATCAGCTTACCTGAAATTTCCAAGATGGCAGACGCTTTGCAGATTTCCGACCCTTTCCTTCTTTGATTGTAAGTACAGATTTTGTTTATGGAAAATTGAGCACAGAATAAGTTGGAATATTATCAAGTATGGTATTTGTGCCCATTATATTAGACATGCCATCTGACAGGGTGCAGAAAAAAATAACAAATTATGCTGAAATTTTTGTGGGGAAACTGCTTAAAAATGCATTGATTATGCGGAAAATACACTGGATTTTGCAGAAATTTCAACCTGCCAGTTAACAAAATTGATGAAAAAGCCCTTCCAATGTACCAAACAACAGTGAAATGAAAAGCACTTCAAAATCTTACCCACAATTTAAGCTCTTTAGTGGTCGAATAAACTTATTTTAAACATCACACCCACCAACTTTGGCATATGCTTGATCTGTTTCTACATATATTACACGTTGTAAAAGAAAAAACACAAGCAAACAAAAGCTGCATTTGCAATCAAACGTCAGAAGAGAATCTTCAAGGCATCCGCTATGTTGGAAATTTCAGGTAAGCCAAATTTATTCGGGGCATCTGGTCATGACAGGATGCAGTGGTGCAAATCCACATAATTCGTTGACATCCACATCCTCCGCATAATCAGAGCTTTTTTCCACATAAAACAGAAAAAAAGTGTTTCATATTAGCGATAACGCAGTTGCTTACCATTCCCACATAAGAACAAATTCCGAAGCAATTGATTATTTTGAAGTAGTTTTTCTCCTAAAATAGCAACGAAAACGTGCCATTTCATTTGTGGTGCGTTTTTAACCTCCAGGCGTTCCAACCGCCTTTAGGCGAAGAGCCTGGAAACTAGTTTTTCATTGTCCAATGTAATACCTGTTTACTAACTAAAATTACTTATGTTCCAAGAATGCAACAATGAATTCATGCAAAATTCTACAGAAAACCTTTTTTAATGAAGAAATACCTGTCAACAAATACAGCAAGCAGATGAAGCATATGTCAAAGTTGGCTGGCACGATGTTTAATAAGTTTATTCTATTAAAGAGCTTAAACTTTGGACAAAACTTTGAAGTGCCTTTCATTTTACTGTTGTTTGGTACATTGGAAAGGCCTTATTATCAATTTTGTTAACTGTCAAAATTTTCTGCATAATTAAGTGTGTTTTCTGCATAATCAATGCATTTTTCCACATTTTCCCCACATTATTTGTTATTGTTTTCCGCACCCTGTCAGATGGCATGTTAATTTGTGAACTTGAAAGGAGTTCCATTGACAGTTCTAGGCTTTTAAAAAAATTTCTTTTTCCCATTGATTTTGTCTAGGGGGTCAGTAAGGGGGTCAATAGGGGGTCAAAGTTTCGTTGAAACCCGATTATTTGGGTTCACTTTAAACAAATTTGGCAATCATTTTGGGGCAGTCATTCGAAGGACACTTCACTCCAGTTAAATGAACCTGACAGTGCGATAGGCAAATTATGGTCTACTGAATTACAATGACAGTTGTCATTATTTTATTACACAAAATTGTTGGTTCAAAAGTCCATTGCTTTTGTCCAACACTAGATTCCTGTTTTAATCAAACCATGGCATACATGTGTAGTCTGCAATAAATTTTAACTTACTTTCAACAATAACGTAGACAACTTGGCTTGCTGGATTACCAATACCATTCTCAGCAGTACACCTGTAGCCTCCTTCCTCCTGTTTACCAGTGATGGTCAAAGGGAAGGACACAGGACTGTTGTCAGAAACTCTTGTCCAGGTGATACTTGGTGTTGGCATACCTTTTGCTGAACAGTTGAGGGTCACTTCATCATTTTCATTCACTGTTTGGTTTTCTGAGATATGAGTGATGTTTGCTGGGTCTAGCAGGACAATGCACCAAAGGTTAATTTTATCAAAGAAACAAAAATATAATTATATTACAAATGACTTGATACTTAATGGAGAGTGCTCCATACAGAATACAAATGTACTATTCTCCAGCAGGTGGAAAGAAAAATCTGGTATACAATATATTATTATTTAACAATTATTCCATGAGCGCGCGTTGAATATGAGTTGGCTATAACCAATCTCATATCCAACAAGCGCGAATGGAATAATTGTTTTATTAAATTTGGTGCATTTGTATTCTTGGAAATATAGCTTAATTTTATTGGATTTTAATTTTACAAAACGACCGGAAGTCGATGTGACAAAAACAACAACAAGTGGGAAATCACATGACATGCGCACCGTTTATAAAATTAGTTGAATGAAAAATTTGAGAGCGAAGCAAGCGAATTTGCTGAATGAAATTGCAATCAAGTAGAATTCAAGAAACGTCTATCAAATGAAGGAGATATAACCTTGGTCAGAAAGTTTGAAAAGCGTTCAAGTTCGAGTCATGGAGAAGAGCCAAACAATTGTGCACTTGCACATTCCCATTGTAATAATGCTGCGGAAAACTTTGATCGCCATGTGACACAGACGTTGTGCCAAAATTATTCTCGACAAGATCTCTCTCAGGATTCCCTTGCTTTGAAAGCCTTGGCATTTCGAGCTGTATGTGTGGAGCTCATTGTTGGTCAGTTTTAGAGTCAAGGACAGAAACTATCTTAACGTCAGATTCATCTTCAGAATCTCCGAGGCCACCCTGGTGGTTTTTCGTGGCTGGTAAAGAACTGGGCTTACTTTGGTTCAGCTAAAAACACTCAACTCCTTGAGGTGTTTTTTGCAAGGAGATAATTGTTGGCGCTAGCTGTCATGAATTCTCTTGTTGCCGTCGGCGGCCAAAAAAGAGACTGAGATGAAACTAGGTTGTCCTCTTTAGCTGTGCAGGATTCTTGCTCTCGGCTGATCCAAGCTTGCTTAGTCGAACAGTTTCCTCATCTACTCATTGGAAACTGGTTTCTTATGGACTATGCCGGCAATTATGCTTGTTTACCTACGGCCTTTTACAAATGCATATGCTCTAATAATTTATTTGCCTGGTCAGAGATAATGGAAACAATTTGTTGTGCGGCGGCGTGCGAAGGAAATGATCAACTGGCGGCTTTAATGGATTTAATCAATGAACTTTTGCAATACGTGTTATCTTTCTTCCTCGCAGACGAGTAAAAACACTTCAACTGAACATTCAGTTCTTCTTTTGACATTTCTTATATCAGTTTCGAAAATTTGGTGCCACCAGGACTAGCAAGCCATTCTGTTCCGGTAAAATTTGTTTTTGTTACATAATCTTCATGAATGTGTAAAATCTCACCGGTCATATTTTAATTTTGCAACTTTAAGGGAAACTTAGTGTATACGTGCCGTTAAATAATCTTATCTCGAGCTTTGTGGCTTTTTTGTTGTTACTGGGACGGCATTGTCCATAATTCCCTGTATTTCCTGTGTAGATAGCTCACCGAATGTGCTTTTTTTCATCCATTTTTTTTGTCGACGCAACTTCGCTTCACGCGAAAAAGCTCATGCCGAGGTATGATGCCTGGTAACCGAGATCCCGTGAACCAATCAGAAAGCTAGAATTGCATTCCCCGAGGCTGAGAATTTAAGAATAATAAATAGTTATGTATGAGACAAAACTCTATGTCCCTGAACTGATTCCATCATGCATGCATAAATGTTATTAACAATAAATGCACTGTCCAATACATGTACATCCACAGACATGTGTTGTGTATCCATAGTATATCATACAAATGAAATGTGCCCTTCCATCAAGCTGTGTTGAACCTATATTAGTTGCATGTAAGAGTATGCAGTCAACTCTTGTAAATAATTAGAGCAGACACCCTTGTTCAGTTGGTATCGTTAATAGCGAGAGTTTGCAACAGTGTGGTGTGATGAAAATGACCCAACTTGGGATACTGAAGTCTCGTACATGTATATAGTTCACATACTGCTATAAATTTTTGATGTTTCCAGTTTCTTTTAATCTGTACATGTAGTAGACATTTACTTTGATACATGATCAGAACAAAATACTGCACAAACTATTAAATATTCCAAGACTGTAGAATAATGTCATTCAATACCACCATGTTGTCTATTGTAACATGAGTAAAATAATAAAAAATTAAGTTTGGGACCACATGATCATGACATGTCTGCAAATCTGTAAATTATGCCTGGCATTGTCAAGTAATAAAATAATAATGTTAGTACTGTAAGTATTTGAAGTATTTTTTTTATGACCAGTATATTCTAAGATGTCATATAAGTTTTGATGAGAGATCTAGTTGGAACTAATGAAGTCAATAAACATACACATGTATAACTTTTCCTTGAAGAAAAATTAACTAAATCAGTGAGCAGCATGCCATAGAGACTTTGATAAACAATCCTTTTATCAAGGAAAAAGTTATTTTACCATGTGAATGAACAATTTAATATGTCAAACAGAGCCAGAAAATGATATCATTTTCTCGACAAGAGATCTAATAGGAGTGCTTCAAACAATAAAAATTTTGCAAGCACCTTGTTGACGCGTGCCAAAACACAGAATTTTTCTTCATAGAAAACTAAACTAAATGTGAGCAAAGTGTTATGGAAACTTTGATAAACAATTCATGGGTCAAAGAAAGAGTATTTTTACCATTTGAATGATTGATTTGCGTCAAATAAAACCAGAGATATCATTTTTTGATGAGGTCTCAGAACACTTCAGACAATGAACATTTCACAAGCAATTTGCTGATGCATGTGAAAACACAGAGCTTTTCCTTGTAGTTTCATTCTTATTCTCAAAATTAACTGGGGATTAATGTAAAGTCAAAGGTGGTTATTACTCATGCACAATATGGTGCATGAGTTGTAAAAAATGCCCTCCATTTCTCCATATTTTTGGTGTGACATTTGTGCATGCAAATTTATGCATGCATATATTTACCTTGCGTTCTTTAGGGTGGGAGGGGGCTAAGGGATTATTTGAAATATTCTATAGCTGCAAAAAAATGTTTTGTGGTGTTGCGCAAATGAGTGGAAAGATTTGAGAAAAGCAATGTAGTCTTAAAATGTATATACTCATGCAGTATCAATCTATTTTGCAAATGAAAAATACTGTGCGTTACCTGTTATCAACTATCCCTTCTGTTCCATGTTTCACGCCCCTCAAAGGGGCTCAGTCCACTATGCAACGTCTGCCATATTGGATTATTCAAGAAGGTGCCATCTTTTCGCAAACATTGAGCTTTTTCCCCAGTTTGATAAAATGGTGTAAAAGTACCTATCACTACTTTTTTTTAATAGCTCATTGTAAAGATTCTGAACTAGTCTGCAAGCATGCATGAATGAGTGTCTCTGGAGAGGTAAGCTATTGTTTATGTCAATCACCATGTGACAATATGACAAGTCTCATATTTATTAGGGTTTTGGAGATTCAAGGACATATTATGAAGAAGCATTTACTAAGAACAAGCTCTGTATACTTTATCTTTTAGCCAAATGCTTCCTGTTTGTATAAATGGGCATTCAAACAAAACTGGCAGGTAATAGGCCACGTTCGATATATCAATATTCTAGCATGACTCCAAGGTTTTCAGGACAAAATTGCAATTTTTTCAAGTTTCTTTAGTCCCTCAATTCCCAAAGAGACTCGGATAAAAAGAAAGCAATTTAAAAGAAAAATCAAATGCTGTAACATGACGCTTTGGCATCATCTTGTTGCCATTATCAAATGCAGATTAAAGTCGTTCAGATCAGATATATACTACATGTAGCTTAGGTGTTAAGGAGTCAAGAAGAATGTGAGGAACAAATTGTCTGCTAATTAAACACTATTGCCTGAATAGAGGCCACTTGTGTGTTTAAGTTTGTTTTTTTCCTTTTTCTGCTTCTTGGTTAGTCTTTTGCACCTTGCATTTTGTATCAATTATAGAAACCTATAAAGTTTTTGGCCACATTCGTAAGGACGTAATGACATTTTTCAAAATATGGCACTGCGTGAAACATACAAAAACACCAGGTGCCTGCTGATGAGTATTAATTATTTTACCACATTTCAAGTATACTTTAAAATCAAATTACAAATATAATAGAAATAATACAAAGTTGATATTTGATACAATGGCCCAGTACTGGAATGTGTTCCCAACATGCATGCAACCAACATAAACAAGTCTAACACTTGAACAGAAAATGCTTAAAGAGATTTAGTTCAGAATTTCTATGAAAAAAGATATTTCATTTAATTAAAAATTACTCTGATTCTTTGTTAATTCTCTATCTAGATAATTTTCTGACTCTACTCGCCTTTTTATTCACTTGTTGATATCGTTGTAATAAAGATGACATATTGCATTATGTACAGCACTTATCTTCTTTCCTGCATCTTCATTATCTATATCTTAGATCTATGATGCACTTTTCAAATTAGCTTTTCTCCTGTATTATTGCTAGTCGTCAGATGGCAAAGGTTTTCAAATTGCATGTCTGACTACGTACACATTGTGTACCTATTTTATACAAGTTGTAACCTCCTATTCATGAGTATAGGCTACTTGGAGCCTCTTGTTTCATGTAAAAACCGTAAAGACTACTTGCAAAATAATTCTTTGAACCAGTGAGTTGTTCAAAGCCGTAAACTGCACAGTAAACATTAAAATTCAGTAAATGAAAACAATGTGTTAAAATAAGAAGTTCAAACAACTGTTTCAATTTTCTTCCCAATTTTTTGGCAGCTGAAGATCAAGCAAGCATTCATAAACAGTAGTTTGGTCGAGAATTTGTGGAGCGATAAAAATTAAACTTGAAATATGATAGCTTCCACTGACGTTTTCTCAATATGCAAATTTATGGGAATGTACATGTATACCAAAGAGACTTACTTGCACATATTTACGGTACCACTCAAATGTAAGTTACCATTGTCTTGTGAGACGCATCTCATTTCTCTCAAGACAAGTTTTTCTCGAGATGAGTCTCATTTCTCTCAGGACGAGTTTCGTTTCATCAGAGTCTTTTCTCATTTCGCATGAGTGCACTGGAAGTACTAACGAGTTACATTGTAACACACAATTCAAGTGTTCGAATACAATGATGTGAGTGTTGAGCATTACAAACTTGTGTTTGCGAATTGCTTTGAAGGTTGATTTACACATGTGGTGAGATTAAGACATGATCATCGTTCCATTTGTTTATTTACAGCGGCTAAACTTAAAATTGTAAAGCCAGACTACTTAAACATCAGTTCCACTGTAGATGTAAATAAAATATCATGAAAGTTGGTGATTGAGTTTTAAATTGGCGGCATGCTTTTGTTTACTTGAGCCGTGAATTGCATCGCAGGTTGATTTACCCGTGTTGAGATTAGACACAACCATTGTTCGATCTTGTTTATTTACAGTGCTCAAACTGTAAAGCAAGACTTGCTGAACTTCAGCGTTTTTTGGACTAGTGTTTACCTTAGTCTCAAAAGTTATTTGCTGTATGTGTTACTTGTATCGACTGATTTCTCCATATGTTACAACCAAAAAACAGTGTGTTTGCTGATTCATACTTTAAAGTGAAAGTTTTCATTGAATTGCAAGTTCAGAGGCAGTAATGGCTTAGCAAAATACCAATGTATGTATCTTAACCCCTTATATTTGCATAACATTCAAAACCAACACTATAAAAACGTGACGCATGAAGGTCACACTTCTGTCACAGAAGCTTTTCTTTGTTGGCATATATTTCTGAGGTATTCCTCTACAGAAATCAAGATATTTGTTTCTTTCACTTTTGCCACACAAAAACTGATGAACAAGAGGCCAGAACAAAACATTTCTCTCATTCATCAAGTTGTTTCCAGCCTTACATACATTAGCATATCTGGGGCTCCAGGACATCCACACACGTATTTTGCATTCTGTGGTTTGTACTTTCTATCTTGCCATAAACGTTACAGTGGCCAGAAACTCACTAACACTTATTCAGAGCCAACTGACAAAAGTTAACAAATCAGATGAAAATCATTTTTAACCGAGCTGTAAAATAGACAACTCCTAGAAACCTATCAATTTTACTCACTTGGCGCTTGTCTCTTTGTTGAGTGCAAAAACTCCTAATGTAACCACCAAAAAACTATACACGAAAGCAGCCACTGAACTCGTTCAATGATCTGCATTTTCGTTGCCATATGTACGGAAAATAGTCCTCCAAATGAAAAGCCAAGGGCTTTACAATGAGTTGTTTTGATCCCAAATGAAAATTGAGCCACTTGCTCAACATGTTGCTTAGCACATGATCAAAATCTACCCACCACGAAATTTAACTGGCCGTAAAATCTACCAGATTATTTCTTTTTCGCAAACAAATCGTATTACATGTATTTTGGGGCTGTACTGTATTAAACCCTTGCCATTTCAGTGCTCTATTCCCTTCCCTTCATAAACTCAAGATTGTTTCCTTCGCAAATTGTGGTTGAAAACTTTATGTTCTGTGATGACGTAAATGATGGGTGTAAACGTATCATTACAAACATTCCATATGTTTATTCAACATAAACAGAGCAAGTGATCGATACATGTACACACAGTATCTCACATCCATCCAAACGCTTTGTTGTAGCATACTAGCAGTTGTGTTATTCTTGCAAGTAATATACTCCATACAAAACACTTCATTGATTCTCAAGAGAAACAAGATGTATCTTGAGAGAAACAAGACATGTCTTCAGAGAAACGAGATGCATCTCGAGAGAAACAAGATGCGTCTTGATAGAAACGCGTCTCAAGAGAAACAAGACATGCCTCCTGAGAAACAAGATGCATCACGCGAGAAACGAGACAAGAGGTGGTAACTTAAATTTGAGTGGTACTGAACACATGTGTAGCAGTTGCTTTATGCTTGCAAGTAATATATTCCATACTAAACACTTCAGTGATTCTTGAGAGAAATGAGATGCATCTAGAGAGAAACAAGACACATCTCGAGAGAAATGAGACGCCTCTAAAGAGAAAGAAGATGTATCTCGAGTGAAACGTGCCCCAAGGGAAACAAGATATGTCTTGTACGAAACGAGATGTGTCACGCAAGAAATGAGACAAGAGGTGGTAACTTAAATTTGAGTGGTACTGTAAGCATATAGCCATACACGGATGTGCAATTGTGCGAATAAATTGCATAAGCATAGTTTACTTATATCTGAACTGCACTGTACGCATAGCAACCAATGAGTCTGCTTCATTTTGTATAGACAATATGATATGTCAAATTACTATTTTTGTTTCTATCAAAATGGGCAAAGGCCCAGCTTTTGAAATGTTGAAAGATTTTGACTAAAATAGTTTGTTTCTTTATTGCAGTATGTAAAACTGATAGATTCCATGTTGCCATGCATCTATTCAGTATTAGTATAAATTTACTAGTGTTTCATCAAGAATGCCGTTCTCTGATTGGCTACGCTACTCACTATCTATTCTGTGATAGATAGTGAGTAGCGTAGCAGTGCGTCCTTGTTAACAAAATGACAGCCGCATCTAAGCATTTTCGAAGTGTCTGTGAAGAGGATTTAGATAAAGTTTTGGACGAGTAGTAGATTTATTCTGAAACAATTAAGAGTCCCTGTCCATAAATATGGAAAATAACTCGGCAAGGGTCGAAAATTCGATTTCGCTCATCTTTTTATGGTAGATAGGCTAGGGCATGACAAAAACTACTGGATAGTTTTTTGGCAAAATATCCTTTTATTTCAAAGAAATATGCAAATTACCAAATTCCATTAAAATCGTCATTTGACGCACCATTTTATTAAACAAGTTTGATAGCCTTGCATGCAAAACCACATTGTTCTTCTGTCTTTAAAACACCCAAATATTTTTGCGCAATGTTTGAATGTGTATCGGGCTGATTTTAGGGAATGTTGTGTTGTCTTTTTGGTGCAAAATAATTAAATTTCGAAGACATGTATTTCATTTACTTAAAAATACTTCGTGAATATAATTAATTTTCACCATGTGCAAAACCTTCAAATGGATTGAACGTCTGGTGGTTTAATCACAAAAGGATGGTCTACAGATTCCTGTAAAAATTTCTTTGGGCAAATGATTGTGAGCGACACGAGAGCTTTTCAAAGTACGTCAAAAAATGCAAATATTTGACCATCCGTCGTCAAATTTCAATTTACGGGTTAGACGTATATTTTAGCATGCGCCAAATGACTTGACCTATATTAAGTTGAAATAGACATAGAGCTGATAATTTCGAAATGTTCTAACCTTATTTGCTGTAAAAGGCAGGTCCAAAGCCGATTTGATGTGTTTTTCTCACTATTCGTTGCACATAAAGCAGAAGTTTGCGTTTGTTTACATAACATCCGATGTACATCGCCAACTGTCACGGTCGAATACCGTGAATCTGTGACCCTCTTTCGACACATATGATCACCACTGCATCTAAGTCAAAAACAGCTGAGTCATTTGTAGATAGTTGCTTGCTTTGCACTACACCAAAATATTACGTTTGATGATCATGGTTTGATCTACTGCTGCTTGAATCCTTGCTTGCAGCGGTTCCTTGTTTCTTTGTCATGCAATGCTGTCATCACATTTTAGGAGACAGGGGTAGGACAATTTCTATCCTAATACTTAAGGCTCCGTAAGGCTTGGAACCACTGGGAGCACACAATCTTGTTGAATAGGAAGAGATTAAATTAAGAAATGAAAAGAATGAATAGTTTACCATTGCCCCAGTTGTCATCTTTTATTCGACCACCGCTACCTATATGCCCTGCGTAATACTGTAACGCTAAAACTCGTACCTAGGTCTTTTCGCACTGTGCAATTATTTTTGGTTTAACTTTACATACAATACAGTGGGCTACCCTCGGGGAAATGGGTGGTGACCGCTTAATAGGGGTTGGCCGCTTAATAGAGGTTGGTGTACCTTGAATATTTTTCACTATTGGGTTATAAATTTCTTGGTGAACATGGTGTCAATTCAAGACACCCACGATAGAGGTGTGTTTGAATTATCACTCGTCACGTTCTATTTGAGACTCTTATCCGCCATCGCCCTTTCCAAAACAAAGTTTTTAAATTTGGGGTGGCCGCTTAATAGGGGTAAAGACAATAGAGAGACCCTTATCGGAACGACCAAATGGTGGCCGCAGACGCTTAATAGAGGTAACTGGTCAATAGGGGTTTTATTTACAGCATTTTAATGACAATAATTTTGGACTGTAATGACAACAGTCCTCTATTTTCTGTTACGAACATACCAATGCCTTGCCACTAAGCAAACAAAATACGCCAAATAAAATGGCGTGGCCAGGGTTTGTTTACTCACGTAATTACTAATTAAATTTAGTCTGTTTTTCTCACGAAATATTTCCTATTTTATTTCAGCTAGTTCTTGCTTTATTGATCTATAATTTGTTTATTGTGATTTTTTTTAAATTGTAGGGAGTACAGGCACTAGCTTTATCAGCTGTTGTCTGAAACATTAGAACGTACAACAAACGTGATTTGGACCAAGGCCACGTTCACTATAAAATACCGTGACAATTATATAAATATACACATATTATTATATATATGAACAGATAAACAATGAATAAGTTGTTTCACTTATCCTGAGAATGATCTTTAGAAAATAGATCAAAATGTGCAGCATATGCCGTGACAGCGTTGTGTGACGAACAAATATAACGGCTGTAAGATTGTGCTGCGCCAACACGCTTATCAGCAATGGTCAGCAATCGATCAAACGTGATATTTTGGCGCAGTGCAAAGCAAGGAACTATCTACAAATGACTCAGACGTTTTTGACTTAGACGCAGTGGTGATTATATGCGCCGAAAGATGGTCACAGATTCATGCTTTTCGACCAATAATAGGTTGACAGTAGGCGATGTACATCGGACGTTAACGTTCTGTAAACAAAAGCAGACTTCTGCTTTTTGTGCGACGAATGGTGAGAGATCGGCTAGAAATACGTCAAATTAGCTTTTGGAGCTGCCTTTTACAGCAAACAAGGTTAGAACATTTCGAAATTATCAGCTCTGTGTCTATTTCAACTTAATACAGGTCAAGTCATTTGGTGCATGCTAAAATATACGTCTAACCCGTAAATTGAAATTTGACGACGGATGGTCAAATATTTGCATTTTTGACGTACTTTGAAAAGCTCTCGCGTCGCTCACAATCATTTGCCCAAAGAAATTTTTACAGGAATCTGTAGACCATCCTTTTGTGATTCAACCACCAGACGTTCAATCCATTTGAAGGTTTTGCAAATGGTGAAAATTAATTATATTCACGAAGTACTTTTAAGTAAATGAAATGCATGTCTTCGAAATTTAATTATTTTGCACCCAAAAAGACAACGCATCATCTCCTAAAATCAACCCAGTACACATTTAAACATTGCACAAAAATATTTGAGTGTTTTAAAGACGGAAGAATGATGTGGTTTCGCATGCGAGGCTCTCAAACTTGTTTAATAAAATGGTGCATCAAATGACGATTTTAACGGAATTTGGTAATTTGCATATTTCTTTGAGATAAAAGGATATTTTGCCAAAAAAACTATCCAGTAGTTTTTGTCATGCCCTAGCCTATCTACCATAAGAATGTGAGCGAAATCGAATTTTTGACCCTTGCCGTGAAATTAAGAATTTGTCTGATTTTTACAGGCAGGCACTCTTAATAGATTGTTCACTCTTGATTGCTATGCATGCACCCTCCTCAACTATCACACAATAGAAATCTTGAGCTCATAATCTAATTGTTTAATAGATCACAGAAGATGTCAAAATGTGGTAAGAACATCAGTGACGCACTCTCCTAAGAGCTCCTGTGCCTTTTTTTGTTCTTTCCACATTTTGACATCATCTGTACTGTGATCTATTACCGAACAGAGATACGGCAAAATGTAATCTGTTTGTTAAGTAGATTTAGCCATTGCCAAGACAGGCGTTCTGATAGGTTACGATTAAAAAACAAACCCAGAAATTATGCCACATTTTTGGGGCAGATGGGATATGAAAGGACTATAATAATTCTTATGCTATCGATTATGCAAATTATGTGACTTTTTTTAGCCATTTTAAGCTTGTTCTACTAGGTTTCAGAAGAAGAAAATAACTTTTGTGCTGTTTTTAAGAAAATTTAAGCATTGAGGAACAATAATTACACATCTATGTTGACTGATCCCAATGCTACGGTTGCACGATATCGTCCATGTGGAATGGGTATTTTCTTGCTCTCTCTTTTGCCAACAAATTTGGAGGAGGGTACAATTTTGTCTTTTAAGTCGAAGAAAAAGCAGGAATTTTCCACAAGCAAAGTTGGTCTGTATTCCATGAAAGAAGCAACATTCAAGAAATAGAAAACATGTAAATTTCGGTTCTGTTTTGTTTTTTTTCCATGTTCAGTCACAAATCGCCATCTGGTCTCTAAAGCGCATGCGCCACCTGTACATGCGTACAGCACATGGAATTTACAGAGGTTGTCGTCAAGAAAAGTTAGCACGGATTCCATGATTTCTAGGGCAATGAAATCACATACAAATGAACACACTGTTCAAGGTAGACCAACACTAAAGGACATTAAGCGTTTTCAGAACGGGTTGCTGCAAGCCTTGCGAGAGATCAATTTACGAGCGAACATTTTGAGTGAATCATGAATCATGTTATACCACAGGAGCCATCAACCAGGGCTATCAACTCTTCAACTTGATAAAAAGCATCTTCAGAAGCGTCTTCATATTTTTAGACGTGATCGCGAACCAAGCAGAATCCCAGCACGAGCTTAAGAATGTCTGAGCAACAAGAGCAGAAAGGTTAGAGAACTTGTTTACGAATTCATCTGTTCAAGTACACCTAAGTAAAATGCTCTGAGAAACTTCGTAAAGTATAATAAAGATAAAATCTCGACCTAAACAATATTCTCTCATTATTTGCTTGTAACAGAGTTATGTGTCTTAACAAGAGTGAAACTCATGTAGCGAATTATTGTACATTTAAACTGAAAGAAACTAATGTATGTTGACGCCAGTAAAACAATTCTTGGCTTGCACTGTCACGCAATCCTGACGCAGTAAAAAGTTTATTCAAAAACCATTTAGTGGGTAAAATCAAGAAATTGTGATGTTATAGGAGATTAATAAAGATGACACTCCTTGAATTTTTAAGTCTGTGCATTTTCCCAAGCTCAGATATTTGTCGAAATATTTTGCACAAATGTACAGAGACCAGTATGGAACCGCCATGTTGGTGTACCTCTGCAGTACGCCTACATTGCGGCCGGAAAATATTGTAAACATCTGGAACTTACTTTGGCTATCTAGGCGACTGATTGTCTGTACTGAACAAACAAGCATTTACATAAGCACTTTTCCTAATACTGTAACTTCTAAATGGGCTAAAAATCACAAGATAAGTATATGATTTCGACAACCGCGTTCGTAGGTCTGTGTCACGCATCGCCATAACTATGAAATTCAAAATGTCTCGCTTGCTTGAGAAACACAAATAACAACGACAAAGGCTAAGGAAAATAGACTGAAACATTTATAGGTTGATATAAAGACCTTGACTCATTTCACACCCTAAAGACTGGCAAACGAGTAATAAGCTATTAATCGATTCCAAGAAACGCAATCAAAAGCAGAATAGCTTAAGCACATCAATTCGAATGAATTTTGTACAACTTCAAATGCAGAACATTTAGCTCAATTGCAATATAGCTATTGCTTCTCAGTATAACGACTACCTGGGTACACGCAGCAAAGCGTCTAGTTTCAAGATGATTGTAAATAGCCAGCTGGTCTGCCTCCTGCCAGTTGGGATTTTTAACTATATTTGAAATATCTGTTTCCTTTGTTTCAGTGGCATGCCTGTAAACTCGTTAAGCTTAGTGCTTGTATAGTTAAGTGCATGACCACTATAAATAAGATTTACATTTTTTACATTAGCCTTAAGTAGAAAAAGCCTCGGAAGCCTTCTGCAACCTTCCATTTCGTTAACAATCAAAGTCCAAGGGACTGGTACTACGTGTATACTTCAGAATTACCTATTAGTACAACCCAAACAACCCTGTTATGATTTTGGCAAATCAGAATTGCCAGAAAACTCTTTCCTGTACAGAACACTCCTGTGCAGAGATCAGATAAGCATGGGAAGATGGAGGGCATATATATAGCCACATGTACTGGTAACTAAGTGCTACAAACATAATGAAAACAAATAATTTTTTTCAATTAAAGTTAAAACCAGCTACACATATTTAAATCAATTTCCCCAGAATCTTACTGTCAATTCTTACCTGTAACCTCAACTCGTATGTTGTATGCCCATAAATCCCCTTCAACTTGCACCTTGCACTGGAAAGTAGCACTCTCCTGTTCAGTCACCTTTTTTATTGTCAAATTAGAAAACTGACTCGTGCTGTAAATGCTGAATCGGTCTTTGAACTTATTAAATGGGGTTCCAGAAGGGCCTGGACTGATTACTAAACCAATGTCTTCTTGAGCGCTGCCATCACCAATGGAAAATGTGGTCAGTGCTAGTTTTTGATCAGATAACAATGTGTAATTCCACCTCAGAACCTCATTAGTATTTCCATTCCGCACTTGATGAACAGCAGTTTGAATGACAGCTAGGGTAGTCCCTGCGTTAGTTTGATTCCAAGCTGGAGGAGGAGCAGTCCACATCAAAAAAGCCTCTACAAGAAATTGTTTCAAGATCAGTAACGTTTCATCTAGACAACGCGTAAAAAAGCTTTACCACAAAAACCAGGCTTACGGTACCTGTGACACACTGGTTCTTCGCGAATAGAAGAATACTAAAACGAAAAACCACGACTATTACTTTTGAGAATATTCCACCACCTTTAAAAACAGCCATTCCATCAACGGGAACGGGGCTAATACATCCGTTTAACCTCTTTACTTTCTGGAAGGCACTTTATTCGGTTTTGGCGAAACAGAGTTAACGACTTAGTAACCAGGCCAAATAGGTGTGCTGTACTTCCTCGTGGCAACCGATGGTAACCAAGTAGATTCGCAACGCATACCTCCGCCATACGGAAAAAGATGGCGACGCGCGCGGAAGTCTGGGTAAATCGACCAGCCAATGTAAACATTGCTCATGTCGTGTTGCAAAATGTAAATTAATTTTTGCACGGAAACAATGCCCTTCAGGAACCTTTAGGTGGCCAAACACAGTTTTCGCGCGCGCTTTGGCTGATGTGATTCAGCGTGCGCACAAGGATTGCAAAAAACAAACATGCCCTCAATAGAGCGATCAGTTTATTTGCCCAATGCCCGCATTATCTGTGCTTTTTTTCTCTATCATTGAACGCAGTGTATTGATGGTTTTAATCTTTTATTACAAAGATATGTTAGAAAAGGTAGCGATGCAAATTAAGAACCCAGCAATTCCCAGCTTTTTCGTTGTTACCGAAAGAACCCAGTTAAATGCAGCGCATGCGTAGTAACTCAAAAAATTGCGATTGAATGAAAAATTGCTTTCTCGGAAATACGCCCTTTTCTCAAGAACCACGCATTAGAATTTCACGAAGTTTGACACGAAAATACTTTAGGAAATGAGTAACTGGAGTATTGAAAAAAATTAAACTTTAACAAAGGAAATTCTAGATATTCCGGTGAACCTTCAACAAGGGATAATTAAAGATCTCTCTGTTAAATTATTATCAAAATGGTGTTAACTTGTGAGTATTGTTACAAGCTTGCTGCATGCAAATTATAAAGAAAATCTAATGACTAGATTTTTTACAAAATCGACAAAAGCGATTTTAAAGGCCCGTTTATATTTATTCATGTTGCCATGGCAACGGCACATACGTCAGCTAAACTATCAAAAAACCAAAGTTTGTGTTGTTAACTTGCTTGCTGCTAATTTTGGCGACCAAGGGATCGAGGGTTTTAGAGAAAAAAGTGAATGAAACACGGGTATCAAATACTGTGTTCAGCGACACCGCGGAAATACGTTTTTTGACGTCACAGTAACTGGTCAGTGGTCATCACTGTCCTTCGATCGAGGAGTCTCTGAGGTCGGTATTTTGCTTCGTTTTAAGGTCGAAAATATCGTTGATACTTCTCGTTATTGGTGAGTTTGACGTCCTTAAATGGGTGTTTAATACTCAAGCAATGTTTGTAAAGAATAGCGGTACAGGGGAGTCATTTTGTGTGGAGTAATGTGTAGTTTGCTGACTCGAGCCAGCTCGAGCGGACGAAGCGTGGATCGTGTTGCTTCAGCCGCCCTCGCCTCAGAATTGTGAAAATCAACGATGGGTATCCAGCAAAGCAGAAAATTTGTCCTATATGCAGCTTTTGCAAGGATTTTGAAGACTGGTTGGATTTAAAGTGTAATTTGCTCGAAATGGTTAAGGTACATGTAAGTCGGGACCGTTTTATTCACACTCACTTTGCGCCGACATGTGGTGCTTGTTCATTGAGATTATATTTCGCAACGCGTCAAAGAAACTTTGATAAGAATTTGTCTTTAAAGACTGGCGTCTTGGCGTTTCTATCACCTTTCTGACTTTCTGCGCCTTTTGGAACGGGTGAAATGATTTTTTTGTACCTGCCGTTTGCTGTAAGAATAAAACATTTGTTCATTTCATTCACAAGATATTTCTCTATCATTAAAGATTGTTTAAGCCTACATTTATATAATGGTGGCGTTTACGAAGGGAGTAGAAATCGAAAATATTGTGATTTGTTGGCCGCAGCGAACGCTGGAAATACTGAAAACGTTTAAGACCACTCTATATCTTCGGTTCATTGACAATTTTTCCTTTTTTGAGGTCTTTTTTGTTTCCATCGATTAGATGTTGATAGTACATGGAAATTTTCAAGACCGTTTCCCTGTGCATGTATGCACATGTAACTAAATATTTTAAAATGCCCAAACACCTGTATTTGTTTACACGAAACCGCTTCCACTTATGGGATGTGGTCAAGTTTCACTTCTTTTGATGCTGAAAAGACATTCAACATTTCAGAGAGGCAGTAATCAGCGCCTCAATGAAACCCACTAGTTTATTTTGTTTACTCAGTCATTTGAAGCTTTTTAATTTCTATTTCCCTATCTTACATGTGCATTGTATCAAGTTACATGAATAATTGACTGCTGCTGTTTTTCCTTTCATTTAATTTAATTCAGATGAGCTTTGCTCAATCACTACAAAATAATTTTTACATTGTAATCATACAATCATGTACATATCACGTGCTTTGAATCAATATGAAATTAATTATGATCACCTTAGTAATAGTATTGTATCATTCTGCCTTCTGTAAGATTCTTACTTAACTTGTAACCACTTTATTACAAGACATTATAGCACCTGATGGCAATAAATTATATATGTATAATATTATTATATGTATTTATTTTTTTTCCTATGATAAATTGGCTAACAAGTGGGTTTGTTTATGCCACTGTGTCTCTGAATTGGCTTACTGTCGTCTACAAACCATTGGTAATATATCTTGGCTACATCTAACTCGGATAGTAGATACAAAAGCATGTATTAAAGAATAGATACATTTCTTACAAATTAATATTTATTGCATTTAGTTCATCACTTAAGTTCTACAACATTGCTTTTCTCCAGTGAGAAATTTTGTGCAAAGTCTGAAGTTGTAAGTTGCAAAAACAAGTTCCGTCAGTAGTTGCAAATCACTTAAAATCAGGCTTTGGTGCTGTAAACTGAATGGCAAAGCGAGGAAATTAGAAATTGTCTCAAATACACAAGTGATAAAAGAGGTAAACTTGACTGAAATCTACAGACTCCTTTTTTTTAGGTTTAGGGTTAAGTTTAGGCCTAAGGGACAAGGTGGGAGGTGAGGTGGCCTTGTGGTTAGTGCACTCAGCAATGGATCGAGTGGTCCGTGTTCAAGCCCTGGTCAAGGACGTTGTGTTTTTGGGCACAACACTTTTACTCTCACAGTGTCTCTCTCCACAAAGGTGTACATATGGGTACTGGTGAATTTAATGCTAGGGGTAACCCTGTGATCGACTAGTATCCTATCCAGGGGGTAGTAGAAATACTCCTAGTTGGTTCATGCTACAGAAACTGAGATAAGCCTGGCCTGATGGGCCACTTGGCTCTATGCAGACTTTACCTTTTACTTAGGGACAAGGTACTGCATCAAGTGGGGGGAGGGACAGCAGAGTCAGAACCTCCCACTTCCCATACCTCTATTTCTTGACCCCCACCCTTGTTCATCCTGCTCCTGTCCCCTGTTAATTAAGAGACTCAAAACACATCCTAGTGATTTAGCTGCACAGTCCTTAGGCATTTCCTTTTCCTTTTTTCCTTCGTTTTCAGCCTTGCTACTCTTACCCACGTCTTTCAAGTGAATGACCTATGACGTAACCACTGTTAAAGGGTTTCATTTTGAGGCCCATTCTGAACCCAAGGGTGAATTTTTCTTTGCCTGTCGGCCTAGAAGTCTCTAAAGACACTAAATGAAAGTCAAGTAACATTTTCAGTTCTTGTTTTTGAAAGTATTTGAAGCCTTAATGGATGACAAAATTAGCATTTTGAATTTCTCTCCAGATTCCTACCCCCTATTCTCCCAGGCTCCCGCCCCCTGCCTCTCCCCACCATCAACAGATGGCTGAATGTTCAGGAGAGGAGTTGCCATATGGAGAGCATTGGTCACTGTTCTCTCAGTTGGTGTTTTTACAGCATTGATGTTGTGGAAATCATCCATGGACAGTATCTAAAAGGATTTTTGCTGAGCCAAAATAGAAAAAAATGTACAATAGAAGAAGTTTTCTACTGGGAAATCCAGATAATAGTAATATGTAAACAAATATTAATGTTACAAAGTTATAGAGTCTCAGGCTCTAAGGTAATGTGGTCAGAAATTATCTGGGTGGCCTTATAATCAGAAGATTGTTGTGTGAATACAGGGGGGATAGCCAATTTATAACTAAAAATGAAATTCATTTA
Organism: Orbicella faveolata; assembly: GCF_042242905.1. Lineage (NCBI taxonomy): Eukaryota > Metazoa > Cnidaria > Anthozoa > Scleractinia > Merulinidae > Orbicella > Orbicella faveolata. The sequence continues at coordinate 22,316,142 of NW_028301553.1, forward strand.
TCGAGTTTTAACTGGAAGTTGTTATTACCCAGATTTTATGGTAATTTTATTGTCTTATATGCATGTATTTTTAATTACCCTTTTAACAGCTTTGTATTCCATGTCTTCTGCCATCTAAAGATACTCAGATGTCATGTACTTCTTGTGGTTTTTTTTTAATAGCTAAATAGCTTTTTTTCTAAACTCTAACAGCTATGCAACTAGTTTAAAATAATTTTCATACTTTAGAGGCGCTAAAAGCAAAATACAGAACTGCAACAATTCGAAATTATGACAAGAAACAAAGAAACAATAATAAACGTACAGTGACCCAGAGAACCCACTGTCACGGGAACTGATCTAGTGAATATCATTCATATGCCATCTGACAGGTTGCAGAAAAAAATTACAAATTAACGGGGAAACTTCATGCGGAAAACACGTTGTATTATGCGGAAATTTTGTCAAATAATACAGTTAAAAAGCCCGGGTTAAAAAGTCGCTCGTGAGTACAAAACAACAGTGAAACGGAAAAGCACTTCGAAGTCTCACCCACAATTTGAGCTCTTCAATAGAATAAACTTAATAAACATCATGCCCGCCAGCTTTGACATATGCCTGATATGTTTCTAGTATTTGTTGATGGGTATTTCTTCATTTAACACAGGTTTTCCGTAGAATTTTGTGTGAAGAAATTCGTTGTGCAATTCGTGGGACTTGCGTAACTTAGTAACCAGGCATTATATGGCACGATGAAAAACTAGTGTCTAGGCTCTTCTCGTAAAGTAGGTTGGAACGCCTGGAGGTTAAAATTCGTCATGAGCGAAATGGCGTGTCTTTGTCGCTGTGTTTGGAGAAAAACTACCTCAGAATAATCAATCTCTTTGGAATTTGTACTTGTGGAGATGGTAAGCAACTGATTTATCGCTAATATGAAACAATTTTTCTATTTTATGCGGAAAAAAAGCTCAGGTTATGCGGAGGATGCAAAATTGCGACTGAAAAGGAGGATTTTTTGTCGCCCAACATTTCGTGAAAAATGCATCCGATCGTATCAGATGCAATTTCGAGCCCTGTAGACAGCTGTTTGCCTGAGAATTGTTAGAAAAAAAAATTCTTGGACAATGTCGAAGTATTAAGAGCCAGTTCCTGTAAATACCGAGAATGAGATGACATATTTTGCCCAAATAACCTCTATAGTGAGTTGTTTTCGAAAATACCATTCAAAGGTCCTGAAGCGCTGTAGTTTTTTCGAAATCGAGGAAGGTTTGAAAATCGTCATTTTAGCTGCCTGACGCCGCCGAAAATGGCCGAAAATTGTGCATTTTCTTTTCGCTCGTACAGATCAACGCGATGATATCTACCAATATACTTTGGGTAGCTCATAGTGCATGTCTTGCTGTTTCTAAAGCATTAATTTGATCAGTAAAAGCTCCAAGTTTAATAATATTTTAGGCCGATAAAAGTACCTTCATCGGAGCTCGTGAGCGAAATGTCTAATTTTAGCTAATTTCAATACCATCAAAAGCCCACTGGTACATTGAATTTGAAGTCGAAACTAAAATTTTCTGAAAGCCCATACTCTATATTATGTTGTATGAAAGTCTCTTCCCCGGCCCGAAAAAAACTAACCCGTCGAGAGACATAAACGTGTGGTAGATTTTTGTAAATTCGTCATTCGCGAAACCAACATGGAACTTGGCCAGCTACCTTCATCAAGAACAAAAATAAGCGAATGGAAACCTTTTTCGTCAGTAAGGATACTTGTAATCGGTTTTTTTTCCTTTTAGATTGACCACATGATTAACTTTTGCAAACATTTGCAGTTAAATCAAAATAGACGCTGCTTTTGGTACATTTTAATGTTATGCAAATTTATTTCGATCACCGGCACGTGCATATCGCCCGAAACTGATTTTCCCTCCGCCTACTACATGTTTCTTTTTGAAGGTTACGACTGTAGCACACATTATTCGTTCAATATCGGCAGTTTTAACTTTTGTGGAACACCCATGGCCACAGCTGAACTTGTCTTTAAGTAAAAATAAACATTTTAAAACGTGAAGTTTGAGTAAACAATCGGTTACAGTTGCATCCATCACATTTGGCGTAAATATTCGAACACAACCATTTCATGTAAACCGGTACACTCTACTTTAAAAACAACCGTCTCATCGCAGCATTTCTTGAAATCCTGGTCTGAAACCAGGTCATGCCGATAACAAAGCGCGAGCAGTTGACGAAACTTCATGATCAACTGTCGAAACGTTGTACTTGTGGATTAAGCAAGATGATTCAAGCTTTGTATTTCTTACCCGAGTGCTTGCAATTCTTATGGATACAATTGCCCCTGTCTGTTACCACCAAATTTACAAATGAATCGTTCGTTTCTTTGGCTAATATAGTACATACCTCTGAATAAAACACATACTGTAACATCACTTTTCTTGGGGTGTTCCAAAAGTCGTCCGCGGCCACTTACAAAACGTAAGCAGCAAGACAGTCAAACCACAGAGGCTTCTTCGTCAATCGCACTACGCTGTCCAGATTTCTTTCTTACAAAGTTTCCAGACTTCGCTTTTTTTTAAAGAATTCCAAGACTTCGCCGTTCTGTTGGCCAGTCCGAATAATTGTCATGGTGTTAGTTGAGTAAGTTCTTGACTTTGTTTGGTGGTCCCAGTTCAGACCATCCGGCAAATGTGGATTGCGTGACAAACGGCCACTTGCAAAGTGTCCAAAGTGGGTGAAGATGGCGGCGAGTGAAACTGTTTGCTCGTGCAAGTAACGTGGTTCGCACTGTCAGCCTAAATAAACATTTTTGGACGAAATTGAAGGATGTAGGGGGAAGGGGGTGCTGTTTAATTCTGCAAGAGGACAGAACTTGACGAACTGACAGCCGTGCGCGGGTCCTGCTATCACGGCATGTCTACGTAGATTAATGGAAAGTATTAGCGCGCTCACGAAAATTGTGTCATGGTGCTAGTCGAAACGTTGTACTTGTGGATTAAGCAAGATGATTCAAGCTTTGTATTTCTTACCCGAGTGCTTGCATTTCTTATGGATACCGTGTGTAAGTTCATGTGAATGTCAGCAGGAAATCGATCGGCTTCAGGAACGTATAAGAAAGTTACAAGAACAAAGACTAAGTAGTAGAGAGGTTTGGAGTTCGTCGATTTAGGGCCTCCGACTCGGACATGACATTTTATACCAGACTCCCTGATAGCCTGCGTACCAAGCGTTTCTGTGGGGTTCGGGAGCAAACGCCATTTTCTGCGCAGACAAAACACCGAAAATCCCGTTCCTCGGTCTTTCTTTGCTTCCAACCCCACGGAAACGCTTGCTATGCAGGCTAACTCCCTGATTACCAGACTTTTCTTTCTTTTTATAACTTCCTAAAACCAAGACTGGGCTTCTCACTTAATTACTACAATGGATATTCAAATGTTTCTAAACGCCCTTCCTAAGTTGTATCCCGAGGAAGGCCTCGAAAGCTATGCGACATTGATGAGTTGTTTTTGACAATGGCAAGATTGCGTCTGGATTACTGGAGAAAGATTTGGCTGATCGTTTCAACATCGCTCAGCAGGAGGTGTCAGAAAGTTTTGCAACCTGGATTGATCGCATGTCTGATTGTCTTGGGCAACTTAGCTTTACTACAGAACGGGACACCATCAAAAGAAATTTACCTAAATGCTTTAAACCTGATTATGAAGACGTCTATTTAATTATTGATTGTACAGAACTATACATTGAGAAGCCATCACAAGCGATTCAACAAAGTGCCACATATTGGTCCGAGTACAAGGGCCACATCACTGGAAAAGGTTTGATTGTCCTGTCACCACTAATGCTGCCAGTCTTTGCATTAGATATATATCCGGGCAGTAAGTCTGATGAAGAAATTTTGTCACAAAGTGGAATCTTGTCCTTTGCACAACAAGGAGACAGGTGGCTTGCTGACAAAGGCTTCAATTGTGCAGCACATCCTGGATAACTGGGGGGTCAGAGTAGAAACACTAGCAAAGTTAAAAGGAAAGAAACAGTTTTCTGCGGAAGAGGATATTCACAATCGAAAAATCTCTCAAGTGAGAGTCCACGTGGAAAGAGGGATCAGACGAGTTGTAAGTGCCCCTATGGCACGAGTTTCTATCCCTTGTTTGATTTGGTTTAATCTTTAAAGTCACACTAGGTGGCTCGTCACGCACTCTTAAGAGTCAATTTCAGTAATTTTCAACTGGGGCCGTGCAATAGCGAAAAAACGAAAAATCTGAAAAAAATTCTCAAGATATTTCTTGGTGAATTACTTCTGAAAATATATATTTTACCTCGATGCGATAAATATTTTGGACGTACGGAGATAAACTTGGTTTCGCAGCTCTCAGACCAGATTTTAGGCGTCTGATACCGAACACCGCTGAGACCTCCTTTGAAAATCAAAACACCTTTTCCACGAAACAGCAAGTAACTTATCAAATAAAGCAGTCGATAATACACATTTTGCGTGGTTATTTTCTCAGTTTAAATTAAAACTGAATTTTTGACAAATTTTCCAGTATTTACAATAATTCGAGTGATTTTTTGCTCCACAAAATTCACAAAATTAAGGGCCTAAAATCATTGACTGGTACCTCGCCTTGTAAATCGAGACTTATTTCACGTGAAAAAGCACTATTTCTTCTTGCAAAATCCATTTTCAAAACCATGGGCTACTTAAAATAAAATTTTTGAGGTCGAAAAATACACGCACTACTTTCGTGAAATTTGAGCTCTTTGATAATGGTATACCAATGTCGAAAGGTCACACAAACATAACGATAATGTATTTTCGAAACTCAGCACTTCAATAATATTTGCTGTCACTCACAAACTAATGTTTACAAGACTATCTTACGTGATTTGCCATCTCTTTTGAGGAAAAATTAAAGAATTTGGATGTTTATTTAGATCTCGAGTTCCTAAGTGTCACGGGTCACGTCATGCTTGTCAAGGGTTGAAGGTGAGGCACTCGTTATCAAATCAAATTAGAACATTTTCCAGACAGAAATTGCTCACTAACACAGACAGTAGTAACTTGAAATGGATGGCTCTTCATACCTTTTGACGGGCTTTCTGGACATTGAAGAAATCCTGGACTTACAATTCGTAAACCACACCTCCGACGAATTCAAAGCAACGGATGACAGTTGATTGCGTTACAATTCACAAGGAGACCGCTGGTCAAAGAAGTATAAGGTCGATCAAGCCAAGGAAATTAAAGAAATATTTTGAAAAAGTATAAATTTTGACACGAGCCGCTATCACTCTAAAAGGTGCATCAAGACGACTTTACTGTTGTAGTTATTATTAATTTTTCGAGAAAAAAAAACTGTAGGTTTGGCGCGGGTGGGCGGAAACGAAACATTTCCTTATATGGTGACAAAGATAATCCTTCACCGTGCAAACTTGGGGATAGAACATCATCTCATTTATTTAGATATTTACTGGATTAAATGCACTCTCATTTTGAACCCCTTTTACTTTACCTTATTGGGATTATGATATCGAAAAATACCCGCGTCACTGTGAATTCAGAGTGCTACAGAGTCGTCTGTTACGCTGTGTTTGTTGTTGTTGTTGTTCTGAATTCGTATTGGACTTTCAACAAGAGAAATATTGGGGTATCGTGTTTTATCGGGATATCGTGTTTTAAGTATGTGTTGAATGACATTGTGTGAATACGCTGCTCAAGTTAGCGGACAATGCGGAGCTAGCGCAGAAAACCCAGGCAGCTCTCAATGTATCTCAATCGCAAAATGTGACAAGGACATAAGAATTCACCTGAGGTCTTTTGGTGCTGGGTTTGCGGATTAAAACTTAAAGACTGAGGCAGGACTTCTTCTCGCCAGGGCAGGTATACATTAACGCAGATCTTTGGAAATGTGAACTTGGCAGGCTTTCTGCTCAAGTGTATATATGTAAGGGGATTGGGGGAGGGGCGGAGTTAATGGTGTAACGATACACCTAAGAGAAGTAATCATAACCCTAATTTGAAACATTGCAATGGGATAGCATGTTTTTTTAGATCACGCTTATTTCGGTGTAAAACTACCGTAATAGTTTAACCACCTGAAAATTCCACGCCCAAGCGTCCTGGTGGACCCTGACGAGCCTAGTGATTCCAATGCTTGGACCGAATATAAATGAACATACTCTTTGATTGGGCAATATGCATTATGAGCGTTTGTTTTTTCATATGTGTTACTGACCTCCATGGCGCGTTTATACTGCCAACGGATTCCACATTGCAAATAGAGCGTTAATATCCAATAGATTTTGGTCGTACCCATGTCAGCAACTTGTTTCCACGTCAACATCTTGCAAAGCGCTCTACAAATACCTGCCTTGAAAATTACTAAAAAGTGCATTGCTATCGTAATTTTAATTTTTCAGTTAACAGCTAGTGCTGTTCTTGTTGCTTTTTGGCGCTATTTTTGCCCCTTGGAGAAAGGAAGAATCATATAAATTTTCAATCGCAAAATTAAATTCTTTTCCAAATGTCAGCCTCGGATTTATTCTTAAAACGTTCTTAAAATTTCGCACATTTCATCTTCGATGTTCCTGTGAAATATATTCTTACATAAAAAAGTGTGTATTCTAATGCTAACTAAAGATAATCGAAATAACTTTGTCTAGATCTGACCGTCACTTCTTTTTGTTAGGTATATTCGACATCGACGAAAGCCACCTTAACATCCAAAACATCGGGATGCATTTGGCATACGATGGAGTTGCCGAAAGCGATTCTGTTCTGGCCATCATGGCTGACCTTGCGCCATACAGTCTTATCTAGTGATGCCTGCCCGGTATAACGGAATAACGAGTGAGGACCGCACAAGAACACGGAAAAAAAAAACGGGTGTGGCTCAGCTGTGCTCCTGCCTAAGAGCCATCGTATGCGAGTAAACTTTGCTCAACTTGACCACTTCCTAGAAGTTATCACCGGTCCACACGTAGTAATAAGCCTGCCTTTTGGCCAAAGACTACTTTCACAGGCAGATGGAAGTATTCCCGAAAAGCCAAATCTCATAAGAACAATGATACCAGAACGAATTGTGGCACAGTGTACTTAGTACTGTAAGGAAGTCAACTTTACGACTTTCAACAGATCAACCATGCTGCGTGTTTTGTCCTCTTGTGCTGCAACGGTACGAAAATCACTTCAGGGGCACGATTACATAGCGGCAGACGGCGGGAAGGCTTTCGACGAACTGATTGAAATAGTACTAAAGCTGAGTAATGACGACAGGGTATGGGTAAGCCTCTTGCAGAAGGTGCTGAAGGAAGCAAAGCAGTACATCAAAGGCGATTATAAGGTATGGAGGAGGGCGATATTATAGCCTTATAGTCCCTGACCAAACTTTTAGAAAAAATATTTCGAAAGTGTGTTGTTATTTGTATGAGATAGTTTGGCGTAGAAAAATATGCGCAGGCATTATCACGATAGACATGTAGATGAGTTTAACCCTGCCTTGAACACAACGGTCAAGGATTCCGCTTGTGGTGCAGAGGGAGAGGGGTATATAATGGAAAGCAACTTCCAAAATATTCAAAAGCTAAGAAATGTAGGGTTTATTGAGCTGGTTTCTCAGCCAGTCAGCCAGCCAGCCAGCCAGTCAGTCAGTCAGTAAGGAGGTTATTTTTTTTTATCTTGTATGTATCGTTATTATAAGTTTATGCTTTCCGTTGATCTTTGCGTGATGCCATGACGATGCCGTAATTTGTTAATAACATACACTGGCATACCCTCTTACTGCAGGTGCATGTTTCAACTCATGCAACCGCACCTGACCACTGCAGCAGTTACGCCCCAAGCGACCCCAAAGACCAAGCTTTTCGATCGGATTGTGCCCACAGTCATGAAGACAGGTGCCTTTCGTGTGAGGTGCATAAGGGTGCTCTAAAGAAGATTGGAAATGCTGTAGCGTCCCCACTGACGGAAGATGAATGGGATGACATGCAGTATACTTTCCGGAATGCAGTGCAGGCCATAGAGTCTTGGAAAGCGCACCAACTTCGGTCTTTGCAACAAGACAAGGCAAGAACGACTGCTCTAGAAAGTCTGGATGAGTTATCGGTACTAATAACCCAGGACTGGGCTGCTGAAGTGGCTACCACAAAGATACCGGGAGACTCCAGCTGACTGGTTCGGCAAGAGGGGTATCTCGTGGCATGTCAGCGTATTATTTCGGAGGTTGGCCGGTCAACTGCAGCAGCAGACCTTTGTCCACCTTTTAGAAAAGTCCAGTCAGGACGCTGATGCTGTTGTCCGAGTTCTTCATCACACATTGAGATCACTGAAAGTGAAACATCCCGAGATAAAATTTGCGGCACTTAGACGAGACAACGCTGGGTGCTACCACAGTGTGGCGATGCTGTCAGCATGCCGTCTAATGGGGACAGCAACTGGAATCCATGTCAAAAGGGTCGACTTTAGTGACCCTCAAGGAGGCAAAGGCCCTTGCGATAGGAAAGCCGTTACCATCAAGACTCACGTGCGACAATACATTAACGAAAGCCACAATGTGCTGACAGCGCACGACTTTAAAGAAGCCATGCTGTCTCATGGAGGGACTAATGGTGTTCGTGTAACCTTAGTCACTGACGTCCTCGAGAAGCCACAACAGATGACAGGCCGCTGGGAGGGAATCAGTAGCTTGAACAACTTCTTCTACCTGGAGGACTGTGTCGCCGTATGGAAAGCATACAACATTGGAGAGGGAAAGAGTATATCATGGTCTCAATTACAAGGTAGCAACTACAACTGAACAAAAAAGATCTAATCGTAGAAACTCTTATTCTTCGGCCATTTCAACTTGAGTAAAAATAAATTGCGGTCACAAACATTACAAAACAACGCATGTAGTAAAAACCTTGTTTTGAGAACTTAATGTTTCGTATGCTTCTACATACATCATCAGGAAGTATAAAACGGTTAGCTGCATTACAACAAATTTAAACGAGAAGACTAGTACCTAATAAGGAAAGAAATGACAATGGATATAAATGAAAATAAACAGACTTGAAATCTGCTGAAATCTGCATGCATGCACGGATGAGGAGGCAGAAGAGGATGGCGAAGGGGCGGATGCAAGCTCGCTGTTGTCATGTCCTGTTGAGGGATGCAGACGCACCTATCAGAAGTACCACAACCTGGAGCGTCATTTACTCATCAAGAAGTGCAAGCTCGTGTCAAGTGTACCCTTTTAGATACCGCTAAATTGGCATACGCTGAGAGAGTTCACAAGGGCTCCACTATTCAGCCAACATTAGCTGCCCCGACCACCACTAAAGTCTCTTCAGAATGTCCCTTGGTGCAAGGCTGGGCTCTAAAAGGCACGAAAAAGGCCACCCGTTTTAACGAGCATCAGTGTCAGTACCTCGATAACAAATTCCAGATTGGACAGGAGAGTGGCCATAAAACCGACCCTGAGAAGGTGCCACGGGACATGCGCTATGCTAGAAGGGACAACGGTGAGCGGCGCTTCGACGTGGAAGGGTTCTTGACTGCACAGCAGATTCAGAGCTACTTTTCACGTACTGCTGCAAAATTGAAGTACGCAGTTACTGCTCAGTCAGGGCATGACTCCATCGACGATAACGATAGCCAGGCGTCCCGAGAACAGGAAGCTTTTTCTTCCGCCCGCTTAGCTTTCCTTCACCAATGCGAGCTGTTGCATCCCATTGTCTTTGACACGCTGATCATATGTTCTTTGTACAGCAGCAAAAAGCTGACCAAGCTCAGTGTTGCACAACTGAGGCTTATCTGCAGCTACTTCGACATGGACATAGAGGAACAACAATCAAGGCGAAAAGCGCCTTACATTACTTTTATCTCGGAACTTGTAGGGTCCTGTTTTTAAGAGTGCTTGCGATGTTATCGGAATGTAAAATATCCTCTGATAATATTACTAGTCCCATTTGTTATATTTTGTTTTCATACAAACCTATACTGATGTTGTTAATATCGGAATTATTCCATCTCTTGTAACGTTCATTCCGTTCTTGAAAAATTCATTTCAATTGCGTTAAGTTGAAGTTATAAATAATATTATATTTAGGGCCGGGTAGAAAGCGAGAAACAACAACAGAAACCAAAAAAATCCGCGCCCACATGTACAATCAAAGTATCTGTTAACGTTGTCATGTAACAGAGACTGTAACGCATATTTCTGCCGTTGACAGTGAATTCAGTAACCGTCGAGAATGCTGATCCGACGGCAGATTTTTCAAGCCTAATGCGAGGTGTGGAAGATGCTGTTGTCATTTTAACCCTAAGAAAGCAATGTCGGAATGATAAATGTTCCGATTTGATTTACTTAATTAAGCTTGCTTTGACCTTGATAAACATATCGTGACCCGTTTACACGTTCCGACTCGAGCTCTAAAACACAGGCAAACTTTCAAATTTTTCCTTAAAAGTTATAGCAATCAAGCAGAATAGTCTTGAAAACATTAGTTTGTGAGTGACAGCAAATATTATTGAAGCGCTGAGTTTCGAAAATATATATCGTTATGTTTGTGTGACCTTTCGGCATTGGTATGCCATTATCAAAGAGCTCAAATTTCACGAAAGTAGTGCGTGTATTTTTCGACCTCAAAAATTTTATTTTAAGTAGCCCATGGTTTTGAAAATGGATTTTGCAAGAAGAAGTAGTGCTCTTTCATGTGAAATAAGTCTCGATTTACAAGGCGAGGTACCAGTCAATGATTTTAGGCCCTTAATTTTGTGAATTTTGTGGAGCGAAAAATCACTCGAATTATTGTAAATACTGGAAAATTTGTCAAAAATTCAGTTTTAATTTAAACTGAGAAAATAGCCACGCAAAATGTGTATTATCGTCTGCTTTATTTGATAAGTTACTTGCTGTTTCGTGGAAAAGGTGTTTTGATTTTCAAAGGAGGTCTCAGCGGTGTTCGGTATCAGACGCCTAAAATCTGGTCTGAGAGCTGCGAAACCAAGATTATCTCCCTACGTCCAAAATATTTATCGGATCGAGGTAAAATATATATTTTTAGAAGTAGTTCACCAAGGGCTATCTTGAGATTTTTTTTCAGATATTTCGTTTTTTCGCTATTGCACGGCCCCAGTTGAAAATTACTGACATTGACTCTTAAGTTGTCTCACGTTTCCATACAGAACGCATGTTGCGCTAGACATCTATTATGTAATTCGATATAATTTAGGAAAAAAGGACCTTTGATCAGTTTTCGCAAGCACTCGTGATCCGAAGGAAAGAAATTACTTCTTATTAGTTAGTCATATCGAAGGAAGGAAAGGTTCTATTGGTGTCAGCTCTCGCCAGATCCGGCAATAATGTAAGTCCGATTTACCTGGAATATTTCTTAAGCTATTTGCTTGGCCCTAATATCGTAAATCAATTGTTTTTAGTTTCACGATACGATACAACAATAAAGAAGACGTTTCAAAAGAAGTTTGGTACGAAATAGGTTGTGTCTATCCATGGATTTTGTGCGGTGCAGCTAGTGGTGGACAAGCGCCGCTATACGAGTTAAGGTGTTTAGAATCTTGCAATGGAATATCCTTCTTCGCTATTCACACCTACTATCTAAATTGTGGAAGGTATGTTGCTGGCTCACTGCTTTTTTACCACCTCTCATTAGAGATGATGGGGAATTAATGGATGAAATGGGTCGAAATGAAAGAAGAGTAAATGTTGTTACCTTAAAGCACTGTACATTTTACAAACAAACATTAACTTCTAAATATAATAATTCAGATTTAGGTAAAGCTTTCTCAGTAAGCAATAATTCACACATGGTTAATATGCAAAGACATCAATGCATTATACATATTATATACAGCATTTTCTTGATTAAATGCTGCGAGCATTTATTTAAAGCTAAGGCCTTGTAGACCCAGTGTTCATTTGAACCTGGCATTTATTTGGGGGCCAACATTTATTAAACAAGGGTACTTTCATAATTTTTTTAAATCAGTTTCATTTCTCACCGATTTTACATAAATTTGACTGTATTTGAGGCAAAATGTAACAAAACCAAACAAAGCCACAAATTTATGTCAGCAACAGAATCCCTTACTTAATTCATATGGACACAATCTTGTTAATCAATGTTTCTACTTAAGGTGGCTCCATAGGGTAATCATTTATGGCGTTGCGCACACAAGTGTTATGTTTTGAATGCTGTTTTTGCATTCGCTTTCACACCTAGTCCTCTCAAACTTATTACATGTAATAAGCAATAATTAAATAGTAATTTGCTATCATCTCTGTCAAAATTTTGGGATTTAGTCTTAAATAATAAATGCCCAAACAAAAGTGTTTTTTACTGTTTTTATGGCTTTATTTGTGATTTTCACGAATTTCCTTTGGTGAAATCTTCCAAAAGTTTTACATCACATCGCTTCCAGCGGAATACGAATTTTAAACACGAAAAAAGTAGGGGTTGTGAAGGCAGTTTTTTCGATATTTTCAAATTTATGTCTTTTACCGCTGCAAAAAATCTGGTCTTATAGACTTCCCTGAAAAACGAGCTCCGACTAAAGTAAAATATTTTCTACCAGTCTGCCAAATGTTACGGAATTTCACCAAAGGAAATGCGAGAAAATTCAGTTTTGCTCGTGTTGACGTAATAAAATATCGAAAAACACTGACGTTTTATTTGAGCGCGTGCAGATTACTTCCTCAGCGCTCGCGCGATCGTAAAACCATAGGGAGCCACCTTAAATTGATGAAATTCAATTGTGTAAGACCAAAGTCAAATAAATTCCAGACCTCAAATAATTCTGCTGGGATCTCAATTAATTAAATGTTAGGGTGTTGATTTAAAAGGCCCAGAGTTCATTTTACAGAGAAAATACATGTACAATACTTCAGAGATTTCTTTACAAAGGAAAGTTCATTAGTTAACCTGAGGGGATGGACAAGATGCCAGAGATGGCTTATAAGCTGATCATGTACAAAATCTCCCTTCCCCTACACCTCTTTTGGGTAGCAAATGAAATTTTCTCCAAGTGTACTGCTGTATTTGTTATAACAATGAGTTCTTTTGTCAGTCAGTTTCACTGAATTTGCAAATACTTTTTCAAAAATCAAAAATCTGGACAGCAGGTCAATATTGAATTAAAGTGATTACTGTATAATTTAAATCACACGGTATTGATAGCAAAATTGTACACAAGGGTGTCATGGTGAAATTTTTACCTATATAGGCTAAAATTTTAGCTCTGTTGTGCCAGGATAAGATTTTAGCTCAACTTTCAGAACAAATCTTCTTTAGCAGACAGAAGAGAGTTTTTGCAAGTGATTTATACCACCCTGGGCTGAAATTTCCATCTCTGTTTCACTAACTGTGTTGGAGATTTCAGCCCAGGCTAAAGGGTTGAGTCTCATGTAATTGTATTTAAATCTCAGCCCAAGCCAAAAGAGCAAAATTGGGCATCCACACAGATGGCTTTTTCGATGAAACAAAATGGTGGCTTCAAAAAGGTGTCTGACTGGAACTGGAATTTTAACCTGGGCTGAAATCCGCCATGTAATTGCATCAATTGAAACTGAAATCTCAGCCAGACACCTGTGTTGAAATTTCAGCCCAGGCTAAAATTTGCCATCATTGTAATATATTTCAGCCTCTGTAAGTTAGAATGGCCAGACCTTGATGTGATAATTAATGCAAGCAGATTTTTTATTCACATTTTCTGTGCTGAATCTAACATCTAGAATTGTGGAATGCTGTGGAGTGCAACTCGTAATCAAATAACAATTTTCTCTGTTGTACATAAATTTATCAATAATGAATAAATATGTAAATATAAATCAATAAATTACTGCTCTTAGGTACACATGATATAAATTATCTCAATTTAATATTGAGGTCTTGCTGACCACACTTGTTTACCAGAGAAATTGTGCTAATTACAATAAAAGTTTGACATTTACCTCAAAAATGGCCTGGAGGTAATTTGTCAAGAACATCAACCTTGACCAAATTTTTATGGATTGCCTAATTAAAAATAAATCATTGCACTCACACGTTAAAAGCAGACCTGTTATACTTTAAGAGCTGTACACTCTAGGAAACAAACTTTACTTCACAACAGCTTTTTGCAAAAGAAGTTGCCCATTGTCTAAAGGTTACCAAGATCTCAAATTCTGAGACTTGCCCTTCCAACACTTTAAGTTTGCCATTATGGTTGTCATGGCAAATATTTTTTAAGGACTTGCTGTCAAGAATTGCACTACAGACTTGGAGAAAACAATTAACAAAACTAATATTTTTCCGTATTAAGAAGTACCTAGATTTATTTGACTCCGGAACAAAAGATTGAAGTATGCAGGCATTGCTGTTAGCACACTGTTGTTGTAGCTGCACCTGGCACACATGAGCTCCAGTGACTGCAGTCAGTGGCTCGGTACATCCTTCAGCACGTGTCTTTACTTTCAGTAAACACAGCCCAGAAAGAACAATTCTGATGCCAGTCTTTACCTCCACCAGTTCTCTGCATGTCTCCCCCTGGAATGTCCTGTCTGGTGATGCCCCAAGCCGTCTGTCAGATTCAAGAGAGAACATCCCACATTCTTTCACGTCAGCCCCACTGTCAGTCCTGAAACACTCAACAGCAGAAGGTTCGAACTTGATCCCTCTTTGAAAATTTCTGAAGTTCCTAGGTGCTTCTTTTTTGTTCACAATACAGTTCCACGTTTGTACAAACCCTTCTCTTCCCTGTAGCCCAATCGAAGCCGGTGCTTTTGAAGATGTCACTTTTCCGATTCGCTCGCGGAACCAGCCCTCGGATCTCTGCGGTGGGGACGCAGTAGGAGTGGGCGAGTTCTCTTTATCAGATGACACTTTTGGTGGCCCAGCACTACAGCTTTCCTCAAGGAACTTGCAAACAAAGTGTTGGTAATTAGATTTGAAAAGCTCTTCACGCAGTGTATTAACACGCTTTTGGTCTACTTCCGGTTCATCCTTGGGTCTTAAGTTGTAGTTGCAATTTGTTTCTGAGGGTAGTTTGCGTTTTCTGCCCCCCAAATTATCTCGAGTGAGGATATGGTTCTCAAATACAATTTCATGTAATGGATTTCGTTTCATTGGTTCTTTTTCTGGGTCTTGTTGAGCTTTTATCGTCGGCAGCCCCCACTGCCGGCATACATCCGCGCAGCTGATTGACTTCGGCAGTTCTGTGACCCCAGACATTTTAATTCAGCTTCGACGAGCTTGTAATCCAGAGCCGCGATGTGACAGGGTTAGGGTCTGAATTGTATCAAGGTTATCAGTGACAAGTAAAATTCTGTGGCTATGTTTCGCGAATCCGGTCAGATATTGAAACGAAATGTCACGTAACGGCTACTTTTTGGCTGAAATATACAGGTAAATAACCGATTCCACTGCTTACCATGCTCTTGTTAGCATGATTGGCTAATTTAACCCACAGTAAAGACATAGTTAGGTCATTTAGGTGAAATCGCAGAGGTTAAGCCTGTCTAAATTAGTGCCGCGGCGAGTCAAATGATCAATTTAAGCTCTAATATAATTTAGCTTTGTTTGGCTCGTTCGACTCATTTGCAGCGACTTCAAAGGCTTGTATAGGCATGGTATGGACTCTATTAAGAGTACGCGAGGTAGATAGCACTCTCATGGCCATATTTATGAACATTTTCTAACGGATTTCCCTAAAACATGCCCACTATTTTGGTGCAAAGTCTTTAACACGGTTTTCATAAATTTAGACATATATTGGCACAGAATGTCCTAAACTGCTCAGGGAATTCCCTAGTTTGACTCTAAATGCGTTAGAAAGATCGACAGAAATTAGACACGCTCGTTTTTCGACCTTTCTGGGTCATACAGTCTTGTTCCCTTGAAATATATGTCTGGATTTATGAAAACGGTGTTAAAGACTGAATCAAGTGTTTTTTGATTTATTTGTTTTTTTCATTTTTTTTTCTGCTCTTGCTATGACAGCAGCTTGTAAATCTTACCTAGCATGAAATGTAGAAACTCCTTGCCGCATGTTTCATTTGGTTAGGTATTTTTTTCATCATTTATCGACCACCCCCTTTTCAATTTGCGTTAAGTTTAGCCCAGGCTACACTCGTCTGAATTCAGTTCGCGCGGTTACTCTGACAAGGAGCGACCGATTAGCGTTCTGTACTTGTTGTTTAAAGGAAGTCTGCCCGAGGACATCATTAAGTCCAATGAAGGCCCAAGTCTAACGATTTGCTAGTAAGCGTCGTCCATTATCGTACGTGAGGCGGGCCTGAGGAGATGCGTAAACTGTACGGGTCACATTTAGTCCCGTAAAAGTAGGCCGTTTGCCCTGTGGCGATAATGTTGTGCTTGCTTTAGACAGCAAAAATCTTTAGCCACGTCAATTTAGGGCTTAGACGTGCAATGGACTAGACATTTCTAGCTGCTGTTGGCGTCATTTGCTCTGAACTTTGATGTAGCTAAAGAAATCTGGATGTGCCAATCCGCGCTCGGCAAAATTGAAGTACATCCGGGACATTACTATTTGCGAGCATAACATGGCCACGAGCAGAGAGAAGAACATCAGTTCAAGCGCTGATCGTGAGTAGAATTTCCTTGTTTTATCAATTTTAGGCGTTCTCGGCTTAGCTAACTAAGTGCGGAAGAAATTTATTTGCGTGGCTTCCGGGCGATAATTGAGGTAACGACAACATGTTGAGTGTTCGCTTACTACTAACTATGGCCTAGTTTATTTGAGGTTCAATCGATTCTCGATGTAGGAAGCTCTTGCTCAATCCATTTAGGACGATGCAGGCCTTTAGAAAGCGATAGATTAGCTCTGCGCCGCGGTTTTGATATCTGTACGTTCGTGTTGATTTAGACTCCAATTTCATGTTGAAAGCACTCTTAATTAAATTGTATAATTCATGATTCAACGAAAAGACGGTGAATTCAGTTTTCCTGGCCTCAAAAGGCATACAGGAGAGTTATTTGCTGTTATTTGAGCTTTGATAAGCCTCGTGGAAAGCTAGCTCCAGGACAGAATTGTATCAAGGTTATCAGTGACGAGTAAAATTCTATGGCTATGTTTTTGCGAATCCGGTCAGACAGACAGACAGCCAGACAAACAGACAGACGGATAAACAGATAGACAGATAGACAGATAGACAGACAGACAGATAGACAGATAGACAGATAGATAGATAGATAGATAGATAGATAGATAGATAGATAGATAGATAGATTGAATAAACAGAAGAAGATGCGAACTTTTCTCGTAGGAGGTCTTTTATTCAAGTGGACGTTTGGCTCATTCGGGCTTCTTCAACACTAAGAATATCAATACTCGGAATAAAATTTACAAAAAGTGAAAAAGCCTTAAATAAGTTACAAAACAATAACTTACAAAGAGAACAAAGAAATAAAAAAATTTTCACATAAGATTACATAAGAATTACGTAATAATAATAATAATAATAATAAAACGCCCACTAAAAAGCAAATAAAATAAAATAAAATACAACAACAAGATGGTGTTAATTGTAGTGACTCCTATTCTTGGAATTAAACTCACACCTTTTTTGAGTCCATGAGGTGTGAGGGTGCGTAGTTGAGCACACCAAAAGGCCTCTCTTGTGAGAAGACGGTCATCAAGACTATTATTATTGACACTAAGGCTACACAACTGTTCAATAATTAAAAAAATTCAAAATCTGCCAGAACATGAGGCTTTTTGTTAAAATGAATAGCAACTTCACAGGTACGTTTTTTGGTGATCATAGAGACTTGAAGTTGCGGAAACGAATTTTAAATTCGTCACTTGTGGAACCAACATATTGCACATTGCATTTCTTGCACGTAACCAAGTAGATGACATTTTTAGATTTACAATTAAGAATCTGCGTAATAGGATACGCCCTACTAGTGCTAGTGCTAGTAAAGCAATTGGATTTCTTCAAATAATTGCGACATAGATCACATTTGGTTGTGCATTTAAAGTAACCCCGCTGATTATCAGGCGCGCGATGTTGCTCACGAGGGCTTACTGCTCAAGATTTCTTTGATGTTTTTAGTTCTACGAAAAGCAGGAATGATGGACCCTACCGGAAAAATTTTGCCAGGAGATGGTAAATCATAAATAAAGTGCTTGTATTTCCTAATAATTTTACCAATGCTGGGTAAGCGAGGGTTGAAATCAAGCACAAGCGGAAAAATTTGTGTGGACTCCTCAGGCTGGGGTTGAAGCAGCTTTTGTCTAGGAATAGACTGGGCTTTCTCAAACTGTTGTGAAACCAAATTAGGGTTAAAACCCCGGTTACATAGATAACCCTTATATTCAGAAGAGCGTTCACTAAATGCCTCATCAGTAGAACAATTCCTTCGGATCCTGGTAGCTATTCCATAGGGAATGGCCCTGGTAACATGGGCAGGGTGTGCACTATTCCGTAGCAGGTAAATATGGTTATCCGTAGGTTTGGAGTAGATATCGGTCTGGATGAAACCGTCCACCAGATTGAGAGTAAGATCTAGTACGTTAAGTGAATTGGGAGAAGAAACTAAAGTAAATTTAATGGTGGGGTACAAACAATTAATGCGTAAACTAGATGCGTACTAGATCCGGTCTGATGCTTTGCCACTAGGCCACTGAACCAACCCCGCCATTCAGCCGAATTGGAAGGACCTTTAAGTAGCAGGCTCTGAGGAGAATCACACATTTTCTGCAGTTAGGATCGCGTCACTCCGCCCAAGTGGATCAGCGAATTCACAGTAAATTTCCCCCCGAACATGGAATAATTGTATAGGTAGAGCAGGGAAATAATTACAAATAACTGCCTCATTTTTATCTTTCAATCACCAACCTATTCCCTTCGGAAGGCGATTCACAGTGATTTCTGACAAATATTCAACAGAAATCGAAACAACAAAGAAGTGAGTGAAAATGTGTTCAGCCGGGAATCGAACCCGGGTCTCCTGGTCATTGGTCAGATGCCTTACCACTAGGCAACTCACTAGGCCTCATTTCTTTGTTGTTTCGACTTCTGTTGCCATCATATGCCTATTTCGAGAATCTGTAAGTTTCTTGTCAAAAATCGACACTATCAGCTTAATATTTAGTTAACTGATTTCTCTAAATGTTTATCTAGATGTTTACTGTTTATTTATCCCCTGAAAACATTTCTCGTTTCTATAAGCAAGCAAAATTTTATCACAAATAAGCCCTACAGCCCTATCAAGAATGCCGCCATCTTGGGTTTACCCATGATGCAATGTGAATAACACCGTTGGTTGTTCTTTGGTTTTTCGTGTAATCCTGACACAAATTTCTATTTCTAACAACTTCGAGGAGAAATAGAAATGTGTTCCTTTTTTTTTTCAAGTATCTAAAGTACTGATAAAACGATCTTGACCATATATTTAGAGGAGCTTCCACTGAGCCTCGTTTCCATGCTGAAGCCATTTTTTTGGGAAATTTAAAATTAAAAAATCTCAGACAAAGCTACTCATTCAGAAAGGTTATACAAATTTGAAAACAACTGTTACTTATGCAGTAGTATCATCTGATAACATTTAGGTTTTGTCCTTAGGTTTGGTACCGAAAGGTGGTCTGGCCATGGACTAAAGCTTTTCATCAAATCTCCCGGTCTCCCAGTTAGAGCACCAAATCTCCCGGGAACTACCTACCGTGGCTCTTTTTAAATTTTAATTTCGTTATTTTCGAGATTTCAAAAAGGAAAATAAAACAAGAAAGGAATTAGTTGCTCTTATTTGAGCTGCTCTCGATCGGAAAACGTAAAACAGGGCAATCAAATTGATATATATTTAACGAGTATCCTAACTGGATACCAAGTGATGGGCTCCTGACAATTCATGGCACAAAATTGGCTTTCGCACGCTGTTGACATCAGTCGAAGCGAAGATGGCCAGCATGGATTTTGGATCGCCTTCAGGTTTTTGTACTCTGGGGGTTGGCAGGTATGGTCGGTTTATACGGCCGCCCATTCTCATCCCCAGAGGCCGCGCTCCTTTTGGTCAGCACCAAGAATCGCGATCTCTGATAAGGTCCAACACCGAAAGTCCGCGATTCACGGACTTCCCGTCACTCTACGCATGCTCATAGTCAAAATTGGGAAATCTGATTGGCTGAGAGTCAATCTTGTTTCCAAAATCTTCGTTCCCCTTGACCAGTGGTCGGAAAACGAGAGCTCTTCGAGCAACCATTTTGAAATAACCGAATTCTGCCCATCCGCTTTCACTGCGCAGTCTGCATCTATGGCGCACGCCTGAAATGGTTGCTCCCAGAGCTCTCGTTTTCCGACCACTGGTCAAAGGAACGAAGACTCTGGGATCGAGATCGGCTGAGAGTACGAAACGAATTCTCTGCGCATGTTCAGAAAATCGGACCCCATTCTCGTACCCAGAGGCCACGCTCCTTTTGGTCAGCACCAAGAACCACGACCTCTGGACAGGTCTGGACAGGTCCGGTGAGATTCCGGGGGTACTTACCATTTACATGGAAAACCGGAAATTCCAGTCGGAAAATCAAATGGTTCGCGCCATTCCGTTTGGGAAGCTTCAGAAAATATGGGCTGTGATTTGAGGTAATGCTATTTTTCTGCCCTTTTAAGTCTCTCTAGCTGATGTGGATATATTTTATAGCGATTCCTTCTCGCGCGACGTGGCATTCAATTGTTTAATGTTTATGCATGAACACTCTTGTTCTTTGGCCATTTCAATTTAACAAGAAATAAAATGCAAACAGCGACAACGAACATAACACATGAACTACGCATGGTTTGGAACAACAATCTAAAATTTTCTTGACGTTTCGCATGCCACAGCATGCATCTTCAGAAGTGGCGGTTACAAAAAAACGAAAGATTTAAAACTTAAAAATACAAAGCGAGGTACTGGTAACTAACTAAACAATAACGAAAACGGAAGGTGATAGCTAATAAAGTTAGGGGTAAAATGCAGACTGAGGGTAAAATGCAGACTGTAGACTGCAGACCGGGGGTAAAATGCAGACTGAGGGTAAAATAAAATATTAATAATAAACTAATGAGAAAATCTCAGATAGTGCAGAGTGTAATTTACATCTCTGATGCAGTAGTCACACAGGTCCTCACCCCTGCTGTTCTCTCCTTTGGTAGTCACCTAGGCCTTTTCCCCTTTGCAGAACATGAGCGGACAAAAACTTGACAAGACATAATCTTAGCCGTGTGTATGTTTCATGTTTGTGTTTTGCCCAAAAATAACTTACAATATTACCGTTTTGTCAAGACGGTTTTAAATTTATTGTGGTATTTTATCTTGAATTTCGTTCATTTTGTAGCATTACTTTTCACACCAACGTTTGTAATTTGATACTTTTGTTTTCCTCGCCAATGTATGCAACAAGATACCTTTGTATCCACGAAAATATAACAAAGTTGTGTATTTTTTTAACATACTACTGGAGATAAATGGAATGTAAAAGTTAAATATCTGCTGAAAAGTCGAAGAGGAACGATTTTGTTTTATTCAAAACGTAAATTTTCATTTCACCGATAAACAAGAATTAATCTAATTATCAAATAGTCACGTCGAATCACGGAATAGTGCGTTCTAATTCTGTTGCCAGCCGAGTTGGTGTAAACAATAAAACCACATCAAACTACTACACAATGCTATTGAGTAATACAACTGAGGAGCGTTTGAACGAGAAGGATGGAAGGTAGAGATCTTTACTTGACCGAAATTATATCCCACATCGGTGAGCGAGTCACCTCATCGACTGATGAAATTAATTGGAGGTTTCAGTAAGTGCCACGGAGTCTGCGGCAATGATAATGAAGTTTCTTTTGTCACAAATTTACTAGTTTTACTTGTAACTAACGCGGGAAAGTTTCGGCTGAATATGATCTTTGGGTTCTCTTTCATAGAAGAGGAAATAAACAAGCTGCTATGAAGAAGCAATATGTTCCGATTCTCTATTTCAACCCTGGCAAACACACAATAGTTATAAAACAGCAGACGACATTTCTTGAATAGAGCTAGGGATGATTCCAGAAGATACGCAGTCACAGTAACGTTCTTTGGACTAGAAAAGGAGAACTGGCGTTACCTGAAATATAATTGCTATCCCCAGCCAAAACGAGAGTGTGATATCACTCATTACAAAAAATATAAAAAACCCCGTGCATCTGAACTCGAGAACGGAGTTTATCACATTAGCAATGCTAGAACGCATGCGCCTTACATGCTATGAAAAGTATCTTTCACCTAACATAAAGTCGACTTTGACGCTAACTAATCTGCGCATGCGTTTGGAGCAAATTGCTTCTGTTCTTGAGAGAATGGCACCTCAAGGATAGCATGAGATTTGCAAAACCATATATATATTTTTACCATGTTATCAAAAGAGGCAACGTAAATATGACACGTTTTGCGTCGTGCACTCGGGTACCTACTGTTCCCAGCCCCCCTACCCGCAAGTTGAAATTAATTCATTAATCAAACATTAAAATTTACACCTTATGGCGTTAGTGCTTAGTGTCTTAGCGAACAGCAACCCCCTAAACCATCCCAATAGTGCATTCTGCACTCTGCACTCTGCACCTTTCAGCGAATACCAATTCACAAACCTCTTGATATCTTAAGTCGTAAACAGAGATTGAATGTCTTCCACAAACTAGGCTCGATGCCTACAAGTTTAGCTTGCCCTGTTGTTGTGCTGTCGTGTTTTGCTTGCCTTGTGTTCCGAACAATTCCAAGGCCATTTGAAGCAACTAAGACCCGCGGTGGTTTGAACGTTATTAAACCTTTGTCGATGAAAACCGGATGAAGGAATTGCGCTGCAAGAGTTGGTCGGTCCCAGGCCTAATCGCGTAAACAAAATTCAAAATGGCCGAGACGTAAACAAAGGTAAGATGCAATAGAATTACGATTAGTTCGGGCTCTTGTGGGAACTTGGTTCAACAAAATGGGGGGTTCAAGAAGTCGAGGTTGATAATATAATGTTTGACTGAGGCTAGGAAATGTCTTTTGGTTTGAGTTTTCGGGATTTTGGAAAAAGAAAATTACGGGTACGCGTCTTTATTTGATCCGGATTTGATCATTGTGTTTTTTATTATTAATACTTTATTTTACCCTCAGTCTGCATTTTACCCCTGATCTGCAGTTTGCAGTCTGCATTTTACCCTCCGTCTGCATTTTACCTCCGGTCTGCAGTCTGCAGTCTGCATTTTACACTGACCGAAAAGAAACGCTTGCTTTGTCGACAATCGCACAACTGCTCACCGCGGGAAGTCAAATATTACGCCGCCACAAGCGGATATATCTGTCATCTTGACCTTGGTTACCAATTGTAACCATGCCTGATCACAGGGTAATTACAACTTTTACCTCGGTTAAATTCCTTTCGTCTTTTGCGGCATTTCCCAAAGTATCAGTTGGCGTTTACACACGGAAAATGTTTACCTAGGTAAGTAAACTCTGGTACCTCGGTAAACCGTTCAAGTCTAAACAAAGCATAAGTTAGTTGTGAATACGAGTCATCGAATAAACAAGTTTCAATAATCAAATGGACTGCGAGAATTCTTATTCGATATAATGGTGCCCAACGTGGGGCAGTGACCTCGACACTAACGAAGAATGACTAAAAAACTAGGGCGCACCCGCGCCAAACGTGGTGGAAATCGAAGTGTAATGACGAAACTTATAAACGAAGTAGATGGTCTCCTACACGCTGATGAAATGGACGAACAACGCTTAAAGATTATTGCCGATTCACTGAACGAAAAGCTAACATTGGTTAAATCTCTCGACGAAGAAATTATAGAAAGTTGTCATGTGGAGGAGATCACAAACGAAATAGAGGAATCTGAAGATATCAATCTGCGAGTGCTGTTTATGCTACGATCTATTACAGAAGCTACGAGTTCAAGGTCTAACGACGAAGGAATCTCCACGATGAAGGAAACGAATGGTGACGAAACTGCTCCTTCTAAATCGATGCAATCGACTACTGGACCACAAACGACAAATGTTTCTGAAAATGGGGATTCTGGAAATACTACACTTGTTCAAAACGTGGGGAGCTCAACTGGTGATGCAAGCCAACAGCTTCACAATCCCGCTTCAACAGCAGACGCTGGAGTTTATGCATCGCAATCACCGGGGAGTTCAGGTACGACTTTTCAAAGTAACAGGAACGTTAGTCCATTCACTCATCCGAATTACGCTAATCCCATGGCCACTCAACCGAGAGCAAACTTACCGAAACTAGTTTTGCCTAAATTCAGAGGGGATGTTAGGCAATGGCAAGGTTTCTGGGACAGTTACAACAGCTCCATACACAGCAATCCACAACTGAGTCAGATCATAAATTTAATCACCTGCATTCGCTCTTGGAGGGGCAAGCGGCACGTTCAATACGAGGTTTAACTAGATCTGAAGCCAACTACAACTCTGCGATCGATCTATTGCATAAACGTCTTGGCAAGCCTCAGAACATCATCTCTAAGCACATGGACGAGATGCTTAAGATTCCAGTGTGTGTCAACGACAACGCCTCCCAGCTTCGACTTGTTTACGATCGGATAAGTATCAACATATGTGGTTTAGAGTCGTTGGGTGTTAGTTCTAGCCAGTATGGAAGTTTGTTAATTCCCGTGATCGTGTCGAAATTGCCGCCCGAAATCAGAATTCAAGTCGCCAGAAATACAGCACGTGAGGTCTGGGAAATGCCCGACTTACTAGAAGTTATCCGACAGGAAGTCGAGGCTCGCGAGACTAGCGACGGTGTCAAAACAAACGTGAACTTAGAAAAACCCAAACAAAACGGGAATAGGCCGACTTCATCAACCCTGTTATCCCAAGATAGCACGCGACCTCCAACTAGAGTAATTCAAGTCAAATGCGTTTATTGTGGTGGTATTTATTATTCAGCTTCTTGTGAAAGTGTTAGTGATCCGCAATCTCGTTTCGAAATTCTCAAGAGAGATCGACGATGTTTTGTCTGTTTGAGACGCGATCATCAGAGTGGTTCATGTGGCAAGAACTGTGGCCGCTGCAGTGGCAACCACCATCAGTCAATTTGCCGCCAATCAATTTCCAAACGGCATGATTCATCTGCCCCAAACAAAAATTCGCAGGAAACGCACAACTCGACTCTTTTAAGCCACGCAACAGAGAACTCACAGCTCCTACAAACGACAACAACTGCTAGTTCCGGAACGAAAGGAACAGTCTTGTTGCAAACTGCTCGAGCTGTTGCCACCAATGAAGACGGAAAGAAATCGTCCAACGTCCGGATTTTATTCGATAATGGGAGCTGTAGAAGGCACAAGTGTAATAACTGGTCACAAATGTAATAAAGTCACAAGTGTAATAAGGTGTGGTCACAAATGTAATAAAGTCACAAGTGTAATAAGGTTTGGTCACAAATGTTCAGACATAGGCACAAACATGAAAGGCACCTGCCATTCGAAGTTGATGTCGTCATCAGTCAAAATCGCTGTAGTTTTGTCATTTTAGGCATCATCTAATGCCTTAAATGCACTTATGAATTAACTATAAAGCTTTTGTACAAATTAGGTGCTGCTCTCAACTGATAGCGTCATTAGGTATATCCAAATTAAATTTTAATTCGCTTCAATTTCATTAAGTGCCAACAACAAAACCATCAGTACAATCTGAGTGATTCATAAAAAAAAACTGTCAACGCAATAACATGAACACTATTCAAATGGTCAATGTCCTCAACTGAGGAAGTGAAAAAAATACATTGATCCAGTGTGATAATTTGAACTTAAAATTCAACTTAAACAACACAAGTTACAATACGACCACTAAGTTTGTTCTTTTGCTAGTAAGTCTTGTCCTTTTTAGGTTATTATTTGTTGATGTCTTTACAGTTAACAAAAACCAGAAACACACATGTTTCTACAGAAACATATGAGCTTATTAATTAAAGGCTAGTCTATACTAGCCTATTCTTCCAATAGATGCCAGCTATGGTAATCCAACCAAACTCTAACGGAACTAGTTTTATCCAAGCTTGGTGCCATCTAGGAGACTTAATTGCCTCTCAAAGTTCTGCAACAGCGGCGCTGCATTTCCCTTTTAACATGATGATTTGCGGATGCTTATAACCACTTGTTCTTCTGGCAGCTCAGGTATATACACCCTGGGACAAGGAACATTGTCCACGGTCACTTTGAAAAATCTGTTGACACGTTTTAAGCTGCTCCTCATAAATGGAAAGGTTGATAAAGTAATTTTGATTATCAATTCAAGTACATCATTGTTTAAGAAGGGCTGAGTACTATCGTCAACGTCACCTACGTCATCGTCAATGACACCTGCGTCATCGTGAGCATCACCTGCGTCATCGTGAGCATCACCTGCGTCATCGTGAGCATCACCTGCGTCATCGTGAACATCACCTGCGTCATCGTGATAGTCACCTGCATCATTGTGAAGATCACCTGCGTCATTGTTAGCATCACCTGTATTATTCTTAACATCACTTGCATCATTGTTAACGTTACCAACGTACGTCATTATTAACGCCACCTGCGTATGTATGGTCATCCGAGGTACTAGTATCGCTATTGAACTCTCGTATCAGACTCACATAATGTTCCCCATGATTTTCGGCAAAACGGCCGAGATAAACGGTAGCAAGAGGGATGCTCGATGATGGATGGAATACATGTTGTGCCCCAGCCCCGAGTGTAGATACAACCTGGATATCAATGTTGTATAGATTTGCTGCTGCAAACAATGTTAATTGATCGCCAATTGTGTTCTTTCTCGCCATATATTGAAGATATTCCTGCCAGGATGGAAACTCAGAGTCTACTAAGTGTTGTAAAAGTGGGAAGCCATCGTAATCAACTGGGTTATTTTGCAAATAGTCCACTATTTCTTTACGCATAGTTTCGGAAGATCTGAAAATACCTAGTGTATTTAACTGGTGGGCTAGAGCAGCAAATTGGCAGTTGCCATCTCCAGGTGGATTATATATAACTTGAAAGCCCTGATGTTCTATTATCTTGGTGTAATCTTCATGACTCATTACGAAATTAAACTTTGTGCGGTGCAGGGTTTTTTTCCGTTTGGATAACTTAGCAGCCTTTTGTTTACATTTTTCCTCCCGGAGGTTGAGACTTTTATGTAATCCACGGGCAGCCACTTCTTTTCGCTTTTTCCTGTGACCGGGGAAGTGTACACAACTCTGTATGTCTGGGTTTTAAGGTTTCTCTTTTCTATTCGGGCCTCGATGACATGACGACTCAGACCTTACTGAGTCACTTAAGATATATTCTATTATTAAATTCTCAGCCTCGGATAATGCAATTCTAGCTTTCTGATTGGTTCACTGGATCTCGGTTACCAGCCATTATACCTCCGTTTGACCTTATATGGAAATGAAAGCGGCAAATGTCGCTCGGCATGAGCTTTTTCGCGTGAAGCGAAGTTTCGTCGACAAAAAAAATGGATGAAAAAAAAGCACATTCGGTGAGCTATCTACACAGGAAATACAGGGAATTATGGACAATGCCGTCCCAGTAACAACAAAAAAGCCACAAAGTTCGAGATAAGATTATTTAACGGCACGTATACGTTAAGTTTCCCTTAAAGTTGCAAAATTAAAATATGACCGGTGAGATTTTACACATTCATGAAGATTATGTAACAAAAACAAATTTTACCGGAACAGAATGGCTTGCTAGTCCTGGTGGCACCAAATTTTCGAAACCGATATAAGAAATGTCAAAAGAAGAACTGAATGTTCAGTTGAAGTGTTTTTACTCGTCTGCGAGGAAGAAAGATGTCACGTATTGCAAAAGTTCATTGATTAAATCCATTAAAGCCGCCAGTCGATCATTTCCTTCGCACGCCGCCGCACAACAAACCGTTTTCCATTATCTCTGACCAGGCAAATAAATTATTAGAGCATATGCATTTGTAAAAGGCCGCAGGTAAACAGGCATAATTGCCGGCGTAGTCCATAAGAAACCAGTTTCCAATGAGCAGATGAGGAAACTGTTCGACTAAGGAAGCTCGGATCAGCCGAGAGCAAGAATCCCGCACAGCTACAGAGGACGACATAATTTCATCTCAGTCTCTTTTTTGGCCGACGACGACGACGAGAGAATCAACGACAGCTAGCGCCAACAATTCTGTCCTTGCGAAAAACACCTCAAGGAGTTGAGTGTTTTTAGCTGAACCGAAGTAAGCCCGGTTCTTTACCAGCCACGAAAAACCACCAGGGTGGCCTCGGAGATTCTGAAGATGAATCTGACGCTAAGATAGTTTCTGTCCTTGACTCTAAAACTGACCAACAATGAGCTCCACACATACAGCTCGAAATGCCAAGGCTTTCAAAGGAAGGGAATCCTGAGAGAGACCTTGTCGAGAATAATTTTGGCACAACGTCTGTGTCACATGGCGATCAAAGTTTTCCGCAGCATTATTACAATGGGAATGTGCAAGTGCACAATTATTTGGCTCTTCTCCATGACTCGAACTTGAACGCTTTTCAAACTTTCTGACCAAGGTTATATCTCCTTCATTTGATAGACGTTTCTTGAATTCTACTTGATTGCAATTTCATTCAGCAAATTCGCTTGCTTCGCTCTCAAATTTTTCATTCAACTAATTTTACAAACGGCGCGCATGTCATATGATTTCCCACTTGTTGTTGTTTTTGTCACATCGACTTCCGGTCGTTTTGTAAAATTAAAATCCAATAAAATTAAGCTATATTTCCAAGAATACAAACGCACCGAAGTTAATAAAACAATTATTCCATTCGCGCTTGTTGGATATGAGATTGGTTATAGCCAACGCGCGCTCATGGAATAATTGTTAAATATCTCATTAAAGGTTGAATGACAAAACTAACGCGATGTTAACTGATGACGACATCAACTTTGAATGGCAGGTGCCTTTCATGTTTGTGCCTATGTCTGAACCCTTATTACATTTGTGACCAAACCTTATTACACTTGTGACTTCATTACATTTGTGACCAGTTATTACACTTGTGCCTTCTACGGAGCCAACGCTCTTATGTTACCAACACCTTAAAGTCACGACTCAGTCTCGAGCCTCTGAAGAAAGAAACGCTCCATTTGAACACATTCCGAGAACAACGATATCGCACACAAGACTGTGACGTGGTGAAAGTCCGTTTGGGGAAAGCTGGTTGTGAAGAAATCGAAATTTGCGCTCTTGGTTTCCCAGTGATATGTTCGTCGTTGCCGAACAAGATCGAAGTAAGCAAGTCTCCTCATTTAGACAGCTTAGAATTTGCTGGCGAATTCGACGAACACGGTGACGAATCGATAGACATTCTCATCGGATCCGATTATTATTGGAACGTAGCGAACGGCGAGACAATTCATGGCGAATCAGGCCCTACCGCCGTCAAGAGTGAACTGGGTTGGCTTTTGTCTGGGCCCATTGGAGAGAGAATTTCGAGCAATCACGTTAGTTCTCATCTAGCGATTACAGGGGAATTAAACTCATTGTATTACACGAGCGAACACGACGAACTTTTGAACACTATTAAGGACTTTTAGGAAACCGAATCGATCGGAATCAAGGAGCAACTCCACACGGAAGCGACAGAAGGCATTGATTTTCTAAGAGATCCAAGCTACGATGGAAAGCGATACGAAGTGGGTCTACCCTGGAAGGAAGACTACGTGCCTTCTTCCGACAATTATCAGACGGATGTGCTCATCGCGACTGAAATCCTTACGACACAAATTGAGCCAAGAACCCGTACTGTTGAGCGAATACAGCAACATTATACAAGAACAGGAGAAAAATGGAATCATCGAACGAGCAGAAGAACTTTGCGGAAATGAAGAAATCACCAAAGGGATTCATTTTTCGCCACATCATGCAGTAGTCCGCAAGGATCGAGAAACAACGAAGGTCCGCAACGTCTACGACGGGTCTGCGAAATCTTCAAAACAAGGAAGATCACTTAACGACTGTTTGGAAACAGGGCCAAATTTCATCCCGCATATCTTTGATATGTTAGCAAAATTCCGATGGAACAGCGTTGGCCTCACGGCTGACATCGAGAAAGCGTTTCTGAATGTTGGAATCAAGAAAGAGGATCGAGACATGCTTCGATTTCTGTGGTTTAAAGACCCCACAGCCGAAATCCCCGAAATGGTAAGTTCAGGTTCAATCGTTTAGTGTTTGGACTACGCCCCTCGCCTTTTATTTTGTGCTCCACAATCAAGCATCATTTGAAGTTCTACAGACAAAGCGAACCGAAAGTGGCAGAAATGCTCGAAAATTCCCTGTACGTGGATGACTTGATCACTGGGGACGACGACGACAAGGCCGCCTTTGCTATTTACAAGAAATCGAAAGCGATAATGGCTGAAGGTGGATTTCGTCTCAGAAAGTGGAATTCCGACTCGGCAAGTTTAATTGAAGTAATTGCGAAATTTGAAGTGTCGAATGATCGAACCCCAGCAAGTCAGCGAACATGCGATTTTCCAGATGTTACACAAGAAGATGACGAGTCCTATGCAAAATCAAGTACCAGTTTGAGCAGCCCTACTTCAAGTGACGGAAATGCAGTCAAACTTCTAGGAATTTACTGGGACACTGCCAATGACGAAATATTCTTTAACTTTGCCGATTTGTACAAATATGGAAAGTCACTTCCGGTTAATAAGCGATCGGTGCTCAAACTCACCGCCAAGATTTTCGACCCTTTAGGATTTCTTAGTCCTTTCGTCATTCGATTGAAGATATTGTTTCAAGTTTTATGCAGTGAGAAACTCGACTGAGATCAGCCACCAGTCTGAGAGAGACAAGCGCAAGTCATCAAGAATCGAAAGGTAGCTGATATAGCCATCGGAGATGTAGTCATTCTGAAGAACGATACATCAAACAGAATGTTCTGGAAATTGGCTAAAGTGGAGTAGCTTTTGCCTGGAAAGGATGGTCATATCCGAGCTGCTATTATCAAGGTCTCGAATGCAGATCGTAATCCTCGCCTGTTAAAACGAAGTGCCAAACATTTGTTTCCTCTTGAAGTCAACGTCAACGATGACATTGACCGAACTGAAGTCGAATCGACGAGCGCTGTCCCCGTTTGTGATACGCCGAACACTTCTGCGAAAACTATGATGATGGGCGAACTTATTCGAATTGGTATTCAAATTTTAGTATGCTTGTTCACGAATGTGACCCAAACCGGGGGAGTGTGTCGTGAAACTTATTAGCCCACATGAGGGTTTTTGTTTATGCTTTGTTTGTACAGAGTTCTAATGACATTTATGATTGACAGTTGATCACGAGTATTTTTATACAATATCGCATGTGCTTTTATAATTAAGTTAGTTGTGAATACGAGTCATCGAATAAGCAAGTTTCAATAATCAAATGGACTGCGAGAATTCTTATTCGATATACCTACCCAAATAAAAAGCACTCCACTGAAAAGTTCCTCTCTCTGAAATCAACACCTTATTATCTTTAAAGATATTTGGCAAAGCTAATTCGCCTTTATCGCACAGCAGCCATCTTGGATTGACGTCATGTACTTTTGACACCAATGCGAGGCCACGCGTGTAAAGTCAACTTCCGGCGTTCGAGGAGACAAGGCGATCATCTGCAATCATGCCCAACGGAGATCACTGTTGCGTGCCGCAATGCAAAAATAATCGCGCTAAAAATATTCCAAATCATACCTTTCACCAATTTCCCAGTGATGAAGCCATTCGAAAGCAGTGGGTTGTCAAAATACGGCGAGACGTGGGCAAAAGTGTCCAGGTAAGTTGGTTAGGTTATCGATGTCATTGTCGCGCAGATGTATTTACATTAATTATTATGATCTGGTCCATCTACAGATAACAAACAGCACAAGAGTATGTTCTGTACACTTTAAGGAAGCGGATTTTCAGACAACTTTAACAGGGAAGCGTGTTCTGGAGAAGCATGCAGTTCCGAGTATTTTTTGCTGGTCAAGATCACCCAGGAAAAGAAAATCTCCGACAAAGCGAGAACCACCGCGTGCACGAGTGCGATTGTTTGATGTAAGCGTGCCATCGTCCCCTGTCACTGTGACAGGTAAATATTGTTGTCGGTATCTCTTTAAACATTCCTTGGTTAAAATCGTAAAATAATCAGAAGTATTTTTATCTTTTTCATTTTAATCCATAGCATCAACTTTCGGCCAAACTTCTGGTGAGGAAAGTTCTATGGAGGTCCAACCGGAACTGTCATCCTCTCCTGCTGTTGTAGACTTCCCCGAGCCAATATACACTGTCACTGTCACAGGTAAATATTGTTGTCGGTATGTCCACCAAATTGCAGTACCAAAACTCTGAAGAAATCAAAGTACTCGCTGACTCAGCCATGATGTTTCGACACGCGTGGCCTCGCTTTCATGCGAAAAATGGTGACGTTGCATCCAACATGGCGGACTGTGATTAAGGCGAATTACCTCACCGGAAATTAATTTGTTGCTTTAACCATATACTTGTCCAACAAGAGAAAATCATTTTCTCTTGACTTGTCATTTCGCGTGTGCGACCCGCTTGTTTGTCTATCTAAAATTGTATGTATCGAATATATGTTATTATGAGTTTGCCCGTGAGCGTAAATTTATCCGACACTGTATAAACCAAAATCCACCCCCAAATCTTCGTTTAAAAGCTGAAATTAAAAGCACTCCGCTGATCCTACAAACAGCAAAGGAAAGCCGCAAAGTACAAGTTTCTCTCTCTGAAATCGATACCTTATTATCTTTAAAAATATTTGGCAACGCTAATTACCTCACAGAAAATTAATTTGTTGTTAACCGTATACTTGTCGTCAATGAACGTTCGTATTGTCTTTACCCTGACAAAACGATTATCGATTGTTTAATCACAACCACTCTTTCGTTGACAGAAAATATAAAACAGCACATTTCCAAAACTTCATAAAAAAACTGAAAACTGCAAATAAATCGTACCCTGACTTTATTATCACTACTGTAAACTGTATATTTCAGTACCCATACAATGCTCATACAATGCTCATTCAATTCACTTCAAGACTGGCAAAAGTACAACTGCGCTACCAATCCGTAAATTTTATGTAGTGTGACGATAAGTTTTTCCTGCAACACTGTAAATTTCGGACTGAACGGACACTTGACTGACAACTAGGGGAATCTAACTCTTGGAGAGCACTGCTCGGCTGCGGGAACGGAAATTCGTCACGATTTCCTGGTACACGAGGACCTACTTCAATGGTCTTCACTACGGACGTCAAGGAAGAGACATAACTTGGTCCAACAGTAGTTTATTCTGCACTCTAACGTCGAGGGTGAAATTGACATACTCGGCGGAGTAGCCGCTGTAAAATCGAATAATCTTTACAAACGTACTTGCTTATATATCATCCTTTACACGTCAAGTGTTTACAATATGCTAATGTAACTTCAAGCATACAATACGAGCGGAAAGTACTTAATTAAGATAGCAAATTCTAATCAATACCACGAGGCTTCCAAAATTAAAAAAAGAGTGCTAGGATTAAAATTAAACAGGCTGAGATTAAGATAGAACAAACTTAGGAAATTAAAAGTGAGATACTTAAATTTGAAATTCTGAATTGGTGTTACCGACAGCAAGGGAAAATTATCCTACGAATAGAAAGCATTAAAACTCCATTAGTGAAAAGTAGTTCAGCTGGCTAACTTCCGAGGAAACTAATAAAACTCCATTAGTGAAAAGTAGTTCAGCTGGCTAGTTTCTGAGGGAACGGAAGGTAGATTTTAATAATGAAAAGAAACTCAAATGACCCGATGACGAACTACTTGTTTTCTAAATGAAAGTTAGTGAAACAGCGCTGCACACGCGGTAGGTTGGAAAACCAGGAATTCGGAATTCGGAATTCGGAATTTTATTAAAAAAAATAAAAAAATAAATTAAAAAAATAAATAAAAAAAAATAAAAAAATAAATAATAATAATAATAATAGTAATAATAATAATAATAATAATAAATAAATGTAAAGAAAAAATAAATTATTAATTTAAAGTTATAATAAAACCTAGAATCTGAACTCTGGACTCTTGCGGCTTGACAATCAGACGGTTGCAGTTGAGTCACGATATGTAGTCACGCAATACCTTACTTTTAAATTATAAAAAAATATACAGAAAACAAGAAAAAACCTTAACAAGAAACACCCTCACATTCCCTGTACTTTGTTCTTTGTTTCTGAGTAAAAGGTGTGTCACACAAGAGATTTGAATCTTTGTTAAAGAAGTTATGAATTTGGACGAGAAGGCATAGTGATTGGAATTCGGAACATTGGCTTTTTTTAAAAAAGGTTTAATTGTTCTTTCTTTGCATGATATGTTCCGAATTCCAATCACTATGCCTTCTCGTCCAAATTCATAACTTCTTTAACAAAGATTCAAATCTCTTGTGTGACACACCTTTTACTCAGAAACAAAGAACAAAGTACAGGGAATGTGAGGGTGTTTCTTGTTAAGGTTTTTTCTTGTTTTCTGTATATTTTTTTATAATTTAAAAGTAAGGTATTGCGTGACCACATATCGTGACTCAACTGCAACCGTCTGATTGTCAAGCCGCAAGAGTCCAGAGTTCAGATTCTAGGTTTTATTATAACTTTAAATTAATAATTTATTTTTTCTTTACATTTATTTATTATTATTATTTATTATTATTATTACTATTATTATTATTATTATTTATTTTTTTATTTTTTTTTAATTTATTTTTTTAATTTATTTATTTATTTTTTTTAATAAAATTCCGAATTCCGAATTCCGGGTTTTCCAACCTACCCTGCACACGCTCAGGTGTACAAAGAGTCGGCAAAGTACAAAGTAGAACAATAACTTTAGATTTCTAGCTGTTAACTGAAAAGAGGCTACTGTTGGCTTTTCTATATTTTCGTGTCGGTTATAAAATTTCTTGAAAGCGAATACATGCATTCCAAATCGAACAAATGAACAAACTGGTGAACGGAACTGAGATCCACAAGTTCCCTATTACTAAACCAAATTACATTTTAAAGGGCTCGGAAGTGAGTAATTTACAATATTTTCATAACACTACTCTGAGAGAACTTAAAATAATAATAATGCGGTCGCGGTAAAGAACGGCTGGGACTACTTCGCTTATTGCTCCGTAGCAGTAGACCCTTCAGCTATCGCGTGTGCGACTTGCTTGTCTCTCTAAATTTGAATGTATGGACGATATGTTCTTATTACGAGTTTGCCAGTGAGCGCAAATTTATCCGACACTGTATAAACCAAAATCAACCCCCAAAACTTCGTTTAAAAGCTGAAATTAAAAGCAGTCCGCTGATCCTACAAAAGGGGTGGCGAATGGTACCCAGAAAATCGTGGATCTCGGAAATTCTTGATCCGATCTCGGAATCTCGGAAGCTTTTGTGACGAGTCACGAAGTCTCGTTTTTCATGTGTTTCTTTCGGTCTCGGAGTCTCGAATTTTTTTCGCAAGGTCTCGGAGTCTCGGATTTGCTTTTTTAGCAGAGGTTCAGTGTAAAATGGGGTTGACTAGCCTACACGACTTCTACGGTTCGTGACATTTGTACATTTGCCGTTCTCTGTTCGGTCACTCGACCTTTCTTATCGCTTCACTCGTGTTCATGAAGAGCACTTCATGTTGTGTAATAAGGAGGAATTTTAAGTGGAGTTGAGCCGTTAGATCGTGCTATGGCAAATTTTTATAGGTCATAAGTCTGCGTGATTTCCGCTGTTATCTGCATGTCGACTCGTTGAGTTTCACACCTCTGTAATTTGTCATGTGTTTATGCATTGTTTAGGCTCATTTCTATTGCAAGATATGCTTTTAAGTCTCTATGAATTTGCTTTTGAGGGACAAATATGAAATTTACCGTGAACATGTTGCTTACTTGCATTCTATATTGTGACGCCGGGCCCGGCTGTGATTAGAACTGTTTGCAAGCATAGTAGGTAGATCCTTATCACAGATATCATATTTGTTCCCGTACGATTTCCTTCGGAGACGCCGTAGCTTTCCTCTGAGAAAGCTATACGTTTGTCTAGAGACATTCTTATGTTTCTTG
Source organism: Orbicella faveolata (assembly GCF_042242905.1). Lineage (NCBI taxonomy): Eukaryota > Metazoa > Cnidaria > Anthozoa > Scleractinia > Merulinidae > Orbicella > Orbicella faveolata. The sequence continues at coordinate 22,352,213 of NW_028301553.1, forward strand.
CAGCTATCTGATCGAGCTTATGTTTCTCTTGCTCGATGTCTAGGTTTATTCCTCCTCTGGTTGTTCTGGCACCACATGATTCAAATGTAGCTGTTTATGGGCACGAAGTCCTTTTGACTGTTTTGCGTGTTTTATATGCCATTGTTCAGCTTAGTTCAGGCAAGACCATGGCTTCGATCCTCCATGTGGATCTCATCAGTTGCCGGTATTTCTAAAATACTCTGTACGTCTGAAGTTGCTGGTGCAACTCGTACCTCGGTGAGGATGCAAGACATTCTGCGGCTTGGCACAAACTTCTCGTGGTGTGTACCCTCGTGACGGATAGAAAATGTCTGGTTTCTATTGGCTGTAAAAGCTAGCCAATGGCGTAATGTACTTTTCGATCCTTACTTTTATGAAGCTCGACCTCGTTATTTTGTGTTTCTTTGACGGCATTTTTTCTAGATTTCTGGACACTCGATGGCTGATCTGCAATGTGGAGCTATTTTGATATAAACGCTCATGTTCTTTTGCAAACCCCTTCTTTAAAATGGGGTTGATGCTGTACGTTGAGTGCGTATTTTTGCTTTAAGCTCCTCGTTGACGTTAGTTGAGTGCTTGTATGTCTTGCACGATGTAGAACGGGGCACGTCCATAATAATCATATCAGTGTAAAATGGGGTTGACTAGCCTACAAGACTTCTACGGTTCGTGACATTTGTACATTTGCCGTTCTCTGTTCGGTCACTCGACCTTTCTTGTCGCTTCACTCGTGTTCATGAAGGGCACTTCATTTGTTTTTTCTCGGCCCTTTTAGTCTGGCTACCTTTTGCGTTGCATGTTCTCTCTGGCTGCCGTGAAAAGTTGGATGTTAATTACGGGCGAAGCCTAGAAATGGACCTTGATCAATCATAGGCATAGTGGACCATTTACTTTTCGATTTGCGACATCGGAATGTCGTCGATGTTTAAACCTGACAACTGTACGGATAGGCCTAGCCTAGTTCTACCATCTGCTTATCAAGAATATCAGATGACATTGAAATTGATGACATCACAAGTGGTACATAGAACATAACCATCAATTACGCGCATATGCGTAATTGGGGCTCAAAGGGTTAACATGCGTCGAACTCCTCGTCCTTGCATGTTAAGCCACTTGACACGTGAAGACTTAATTTACTTTTGTACCACATTTTACTGGCGCTATCTACGTGGAAGCCTCAGTCAGTGATCACCCTCTGGAAGTACTGGCACTATTTTTGTCTCTGACTGCCGTTTCTATGGAGGGTTCTTTCCTAGGAGTTTGGCTCAATTCCATCACACACTGATGGTAAATAGCTTCATCGATTTCCAGATGAAAGTCATTATCAACATAACTGATACAGCCCTCGGCTATGACTTACACACAACTTGATCCAACTTAACCACATCAATGAACTCATAGTGAAACGGCAAACAGTCCTCTGAATCTGGAGAGTATATGTGCATTTTTGCTGCATCACAGGGTTGGTATGGTCTCCAATCTTTCAGCAACATTGTACCAACTAGTCAAACTTGTTCCAGTATTGAGCCTAGGTTTAGGTTGTCTATCTAAACTTGTATGTATGGAGGATATGTTATTATTATGAGTTTGCCCGTGAACGCAAATTTATCCGATACTGTTTAAACCAAAATCCACCCCTAAATCTTCTTTTAAAAGCACCAGTTATACTCTAATCATCCTGAAACGATTATAAAATAGTAACTAATCTTAACAAGAAGATCTGTTAGATCTTATAACCGCGCTTTAAAAATTTAACGGTTCGCTTAGCACTACCGTCGGTACGCAGTGCACCTTCCAAAGCAGTCATTGATGATTCTTTTCTTACTGTAGACAGCACATCACTTGATCAACACAAACTGTATCATTGCACCATCAGTGGTAGCCGTTGACAAATCTCCGATGACGTAATGGTCTTAATCTAGAACTTTCTTCGGGATATGTAAGGGTATGAACAATATGAACGACACAATAATAACACTATTAACAACAGCTTTCTTTCTTAAAAGTCATGATTAAATTTAATTGGTGTTTTCCACGAGTAAAGGGCTAGCAAAGTAGTCACACAAGTCATATAAAAAAACCCTATCCCGACCGATGTATCGATTTTAGTCACTCCAGTGGCCACAGATTGAAAACGTGACAGAAAATTAGCGTTACTTTTGATTCTCACCAAATTTGTCATATCCCCTCCTCAGGAGAATTTTGTTATTAAACTTAGCTAATTAACCGCGCGGCCATGGGCCGAGCGCGGTTCATGGTTTACCCGTGGTTTTTTTTTTCGACTTCTGTGCGAGCAGACCCAAGCTTCCACTCGGCCAAATTTTGAGTCACTCAACCTGTGATTTTTACTCGCCAAAAGCTGTTGAAACATTAATAAATCTCATCTTTCGCGGGAAAAAATTAAAAACCCAGCGCTCGTCAAAAATTATATTTTTTCACCAGAAAATTAGCTCGGAACATATACATATTTATATTCGTTTGAATCGTCGATGAAATGACCTTTCCCGGATATTTTTTCCTTCGGGGTCAACCGAAACCTCCGATTACAAAATCACGCCGAACCTACACGTTGCAAAAAAATCTCTTCAAAACCCTGACTTCTAAGCGATATAACACTTCAGCGTCAATAGCTACAACACATCGGCAGACGGTAAATCTATTCCTTAACAATCCAGCTTTATCGTGTTAAAATTTCAGCGAAATCTAACAAAACCAGAATTAATTCGAATTTTTTTGTGACCTCACTCCCCAGACTTGACCTAACAAAGGAAGCAACGGTCGCCCATAGTAACCGAAAAACACCAACATAACAAAGCCGACGTTTCGGCCAAAAAACTCCACAATTATCGCCTGCGAGCTCAAACTTGAATGGGAACATCTTTTTCGAACTTTTTTTCAACTGATTTAGACGAAAGACTGACCTCGGCGGGCTACAAAAAAGACCAAGAGAAAAACAGAACAAGACAGGAGAACAAGCCGATAATATTTCATCGCATGGCTTTCGGCACGAAAACGAAAATACAGCTTACTTCTGGATAAATTCAGCCTTAGAAGCCAGCAACCGGCCCCAAATTACTTTCTGTATCCTTACAAATGTCCTGATTTCCATCTCCGAAAGATTTTGCCCCAATTTTGAGCAAATAAACATTTCGTCGACGGTGACCGCGATTACGGTGGCTTGCATACTAAATTAGCTAACTTGACAAAATTCTCCCGAGGGGGGGGGGATATGACGAAAAGAGCTGAAAGATGGCCTGTAATTGGCTAATGATGAGATCATCCCACTGTCCAAATTTGTGAGAATCGAAAGTAACGCCAATTTCCTGTCACGTTTTCAATCTGTGGTCACTGGAGTGACCAAAATCGACACATCGGTCGGGATAGAGTTTTATTATTAAATTATATGACTTGTGTGACTACTTTGCTAGGCCTTTACTCGTAGAAAACACCAATTAAATTTAATCATGACTATTAAGAAAGAAAGCTGTGGTTAATAGTGTTATTATCGTGTCATTTATATCGCTCATGCCCATACATATCCCGAAGAAAGTTCTACAAAGATTAAGACCATGACGTCATCGGAGATTTGTCAATGGCTACCACTGATGGTGCAATAATACAGTTTGTGTTGATCAAGTGATGTGATGTCTACAGTAAGAAAAGAATCATCAATGACTGCTTTGGAGTGTGCACTGCGGTAGTGCTATGCAAACAGTTAAATTTTAAAAGCGCGGTTATAAGATCTAACAGATCTTCTTGTTTTTGTTTTGTATGCGACCAGACCCAAACTTTCACTCGGCCAAATTTTGAGTCACGCAACCTGTGATGTTTACTCGCCAAAAGCTCTTGAAACATTAATAAATCTCATCTCCGATACTGACCTTCGCGGGAAAAAAATTAAAAACCCAGCGTTCGTCAAAAATTATATTTTTTCACCAGAAATTTCGCTCGGAACATATACATATTTATGTTCGTTTGAATCATCGATGAAATGACCTTTTCCGGATATTTTTTCCTTCGGGGTCAACAAAAACCTCCGATTACAAAATCTCGCCGAACCCACACGTTGCAAAAAAATCTCTTCAAAACCCTGATTTCCAAGCGATATATCACTTAAGCGTTAATAGCTACCACACATTGGCAGGCGGAAAATCTATTCCTTAACAATCCAGCTTTATCGTGTTAAAATTTCAGCGAAATCGAACAAAACCAGAATTAGAATTTTTTTTGTGACCTCACTCCCCAGACTTGACCTAACAAAGGAAGCAACGGTCGCCCATAGCAACCGAAAAACACCAACATAACAAAGCCGACGTTTCGGCCAAAAAACTCCACAATTATCGCTTGAGAGCTTAAACTTGAATGGGAACATCTTTTTCGAACTTTTTTCAACTGATTTAGACGAAAGACTGGCCTCGGCGGGCTACAAAAAAGACCAAGAGGAAAAACAGAACAAGACAGCAGAACAAACCGATAATATTTCATCGTATGGCTTTCGGCACGAAAACGAAAATACAGCTTACTTCTGGATAAATTCAGCCTTAGAAGCCAGCAACCGGTCCCAAATTACTTTCTGTATCCTTACAAATGTCCTGATTTCCATCTCCGAAAGATTTTGCTACAATTTTGAGCAAATAAACATTTCGCCGCGGCGACCGCCATCACGGTGGCTTGCATACTAAATTAGCTAACTTAACAAAATTCTCCCGAGGGGGGGATATGACAAATTTGGTGAGAATCGAAAGTAACGCTAATTTTCTGTCACGTTTTCAATCTGTGGTCACTGGAGTGACCAAAATCGATACATCGGTGGGGAAAGGGTTCTTTTTATATGACTTGTGTGACTACTTTGCTAGCACTTTACTCGTGGAAAACACCAATCAAATTTAATCATGACTTTTAAGAAAGAAAGCTGTTGTTAATAGTGTTATTATTGTGTCGTTCATATCGTTAATGCCCATACATATCCCGAAGAAAGTTCTAGATTAAGACCATTACGTCATCGGAGATTTGTCAACGGCTACCACTGATGGTGCAATAATAGCGGAGCTCCGGCGGAGCCCCATATTCATATGGGAAAGAAAAGGAAATCCATGAATGAATTTTCTCATGGTTTTCATGGCTAGCGGTATTGCTCGTGGGCGCGTACGCACGACGACGACGACGACGACGACGACGACGACGGCGACGGCGACGGCGGAGTTGCCCAACATGGCGGCCATACTCCAGTTAATAGGTCGACAGAGACATGCACCCTCGGTCTCTAGCAGAAGAATGCCATTTCTCTTGGCGGGATTTTTAAAGAAAAGAAAACGCATTTCTATTTGTTATGTCGACAAACGATAGCGGAGGTTGATCTAATGTTTTTAAGATAGGGTTGCACTGAAGGAATTAAAAAGAAAGCAAGAATTAACAGGCAAACAAGCAGCGAAGAAGATCGCGCAAAAGAGCGGGCCAGCGCTGGGGAAGGAGGCGAAACAGTACTGAACAATGGCGTGAATTATAGCGAGTCAAGGGCTAGAGAAAGGAAGTGAAATAATACCGAACAATACCGTTAATCAAAGCTAACGAGGGCCATAGCTAGGATGTGAAAGTACTCAGAAGACTGCAGTGCCAAGTTTTTTAAAATTCGCGCGTTGTAACGCTGTGCAGCCGTGGAAGAAAAGTCACATGATTTGGTCAGGTGATGAACAAGAGAAATCAAACATGTCCGAGTGTTACAAAACAGTAAACACAGCGGGAAAAAGTGGTTGATTCGTTGATCTGTCGAAAAGATTAGTTCAGTTCAGTCTTCACAACTTTTGCTGCAAGTTTCTGCCTGGAAGATTTACACTGGCCGAACTGATGTTGCCAACTTGCGGTAAGTGACTTTTGTTGTTGCGTTTGCTATGAAAATTAACAAGTTGCCTCGGCGATATAAGCTTATTTTCAATTGGAATCCTTTGAAAGTCTTCCTTATTTGAAGCCATGCTGTGAGACAATTTATAAATTGCATCGTTTTAATTTCTCTCATCTCTAAACAATAGCAAGTGAATCGCTTTGTGGAGGTTGTTGTAAGTTGTAAACAAATTAAGCTTTCTGTCGATTTTCGTGGTCAACCTAAGCTTATAACCTCACGTCTAAAAATAAGCTGAACCAAAACCGTATTTGTAAACACGGCCGGGCGAGTTTTGAAGTTTTCTCTGTGTTAGTTGGCACAGCCGCCTTGTAGACAGCTAAAATTTCTTCTTCTGTTGTTGAAAACCAAGAAAGGTGTACAAACAGGATTTGCTAAATTTACTTTCAACGTTCCTATGTGAAGATTTGCATATTGTGATTACAAAGTATGGAGATTTCCTCGTTTTGTTAGTTCAGTTTATTCGGTTTGGCGAAATGCTTGGGTGAATTCCCAGGTTAATTTGGCTGAAGACTGGCAAAGCTACCGCCGATAAAATGACTGCAAAGCTAAATTAAGCCGTCGGCAAAAATGCACACTGTAATATTCAAATTTAAGCGTGAATAATTATTAAACTTTTAACACTGCAAGGTTAAACGAATTTTCTTTATCCTCTCTTTCATTCGGTTACCTTTCAATGAGAAAGATTTGCTTTTGATACTCAGATGAAGTGATATGCATAATTATTGTGTTTATAATGTAGATTTCCTCGTTTTATTTTGTTGTCTGTCCAATTAGTTCGGTTTGGTGAAATGCTTATATAGTCCAAATGTCGAGTAGACGATTGTGCATGTAAATCCTGTGTGCAAATAAAGCTCTACTTTCATTTTGATTTACTATTTCATTTTATTAGTGCCACTGCTTTTGGTTGGGGGTACATGGGTTATTCCCCAAATATGCAGTATTTACACTTAATATGGAAATGTTCCTGAAAAGTGAGATAGTACTAATGGAAAAAAAAAATGCGAAGAGCTTTACTCGGTAAATTGAACAGTGTAAATGACATTTACATACTTAGAAAAAATTTAGGGAGTAGAAGTTCTTGCCCTGACCATTTCTCGGTAATAGAAATAAGTTTTACATACATACATACATACACAATTTAGTTGGTGAGAGCGCTCTCCTCTCTCCACACACACACTCTCTCTCTGTTCTTTTCTTCACACTAATTTTGTTATTAACTACATTGTAACTCATTAACCGAATGTCACTCACTGTTTTCTTTGTTGTGCATGCATACTTTTTTTGCTCGTCAAAGAAAGTTTCAGTTTCTTCCTGGCTGTTTCCTTTGTCCTGTCCAGTACCAATTCCTTTGTAATATAACTTTGTGAATTCTCTATTCTCCTTAAATTTTATCTTGTCAGGGTGATAGAATGCACTCTCAGAGTGTTCAATCATTGTTTTCAGTCGCTACAATTTTCAGGAAAAAAGCAATAGTTTTCTTAATTTTCTTTTACTTTGTGTTAGGACCTTTTAGCATGCTCGTAATTGACCCATGGGCATAATTTTGAATAAAGTAAAGAATTAGATCTGTTTTAGTGTTAAGTATTTTTAAATTATTATGAATTACATGTAGGCATTTCTTTTTAGTTTTTATTTTTTATTTTAGTCACATGTGATGTTTTATGATTTTACCGACGTATACCATGTAAATGTAAATAATGCACTAGAATTAGCCAATCAGAGTGTACATTGTATCAGCTTTAAACACAAACCATATGTAATAAATGTATGTAAATGATATTTTTATGACAGAGAACTGAACAGGGCAAAAACTTCTCTTTCTTTTGTAAATTTATGTATTCATTCCTCTCAGTGCTGTCAAAATGTCTTAGGAACCTTCATTTTTGATAGTCCATTATTTTCCACCATACCTAGCACAGAAGCTCACAAAATCCTAACTAATAACCAACATTTGTGTATCTCTGGCCTTTGCTGTGTACTACGTGTATATTCTGTTATCCTGCCTTAACTGCTAGAAACAATTTTGACAGAGCTGTTTCAACAGTTTCACTTAAATTAATTCCCAGTAACAGCGCTACATGTGGCAGTGTTATTGGGTATGAACTTTATGGAGGGTTTAAATTTTAATTTTTTTATGATTACAGGAGACAACAAAATATACATGTGTATACATAACCTGATGTTGGTGTTGGTTGTGAATCGTAGTTCATAATAGTCATCCTATTACAGGTAAGGGGGAAAGGTTCAGAAAGTTTAGAACATCTCTTCCCCCAGCACACCTTCTGTCTACAGGTGCAATTATTGGGAGGTTATATATATATATATGAAGAGTAATGTAAAGTTATAAACTTAACATTAAAATCTGACATTTGAACGCCTCCTTTGCTAAAGTTAGTCACGATTTAATTGTTATCACTCCCTGTGAATTCATAGAGATTTCAGAGGAAAATTATCACCTAATGTGGAAGTCCTGTCTTCAAGTTAGGGAAAATGATACAAAAAAAGTTACAGTGAAAGTAAAGAGAATTGTGAATGTTGATGTGGTGCACTTTGTACATCATGTAAAGGTATTTGGTGAGTGCCAAAGGCATAACATTTCATGCATTGCTTTTTCAGGACAAATTATATAACAGTGATGTTTTAAGGTGTGATCACAAAAATAGTGAGTACAATGTCCAGGCAGTACCAGTTTATGGAAGGCATATGCAGACAGTAAGAGGAACTGTAAGCATAATACCGGGTAAGTTTGTTTTATGCTTTTGACTTCTTGTACTTGGATTTTGTGTCATTTCATCACAAGAATAGGTGATGAAAGATGCAATAGCTGTTGCAGTTTATTTTTGAAGGCAAACTTGTAAGTCTGCCTATGCTGGATAACAGCCATGTGTAAACTGAATGTAAAGCAAACACTCTGTTAAAGGTGGGGCAACCCTAAAACCCAGAAACTGGAAGCCGGAATCCAGAACGAAAAACTGGAATCCAGTAACCGGAAACCAGAATCCACAAATCGAAGAAAACAAGTTCTTCAAATACTCGAAAATTGTTTTGCTTAGGTTTTTGCCTGTAAAAAATAAGCGGCCAAGTAAAAAGGACCTCAAACTGACACAAAAATTCCCCATCTGTTGAAATTCGTGCAACCGTTATTTCTAGTGAGGGCTATAATTATGAGAATCTTAGTAAAGTGCGTCATAATTTAATTCCAAGCACCCTGAGAGCGTCTAAAATAAGCTTGCTGGCAATTAACTGCACGGCCATGGGCCGAGCGCCGTTCATGTTCTACCAGTGTTTTTTTTTTGCGGTCGGTGACCAGACCCAAACTTCCTCTCAGCCAAATTTTGAATCACGCAACCTGTGATGTTTATTCGCCATAAGCTGTTGAAACGTTAATACAAGGACAATGTTACGGATATTGTTTTCTTTATTTGTGTATAATATATATTTCTTCTGGTTTTATCGAAGTGTTGGATTCAAAGGGAAATAATAAATATGCTAAAAACGCTAAAAAAGGTATTACGTCAGCCATGGAATGCGCTGACGTTGCAGCTTTAATTTTCGCTACATGACAAATGCACTGTAAGATCATGTTTACTTTGCAAGTTTATTTTGCCAGAAGCGATGGTCATTAATTTATGTGCAATTTTGTGAGTATTTCTTGTGGGTTTCGGCAAATGAAGCGAATTCTTTGGCTGTTTCATCGCAGCGAGTTAAGAGATTTGAAGAAAAATTAAGTATTTGCCGAGGTAAACAAGAGCTTGCCAGAACTTGCAATGTTTAAGTCAGTGCTAGGAGAAAAAACACAACCATTCCAAAATTAGCTGTGGATAACGTAAACCCCCCTGATTGTGTGACTTGCGTGACCACTTCAAAGCGCAAGCAAATTAAATTTTGACATTTCAGGAAGAAAGCTGTTTATTAAAAGCATTATTAATAGCGTGACACTCGTTTCCTTTTGTATCATTCATGGGCATGTCCCGAGCGAACTTCCAGATTAAGACCATTACATCATCATAGGTTTCGCAAAGGCTAAGACTGATGGTGCAATAAGATATGACACAGTTTGTGTTGATCAAGTGATGTGTTTACAGTAATCAATGAATCATCAAGGACTGCTTTGGAATGTGCACTGCGTTGTGACTGTAGTATTAACAAAACAGTTAAATTTTAAAAGCGTGGTTATAAGATTTAAAAGATCTTCTCGCCATTTTGTTTAATAAGTGATCTGCAATTTACCAGAGGTATAAATTTACCCTTTATGTCTAGTAGATACTGAACAAGATAGAAAATGTCATAGAAAACCAGGATGTCTGTCAGTGGCAGCCCCCTGTACATTGACGGTCACGCCCCCCACTTTCGAAGTTCAAAGGCTAACCTGGCTCATCTTAATATAATATTTGATTTGTCCAACAGATACCAAACTAGTTCCAGATCAACACTTAATTTCCACACCGATACTGTGACAAATCAGCATTTCATATTCTTGGGGGCCATCATATTAAAACAATTTATAGAAATGTTGCACACTTTAATTACCTCCGTCTGCTTCTCACTTGCTAACAGATCGGACCACATGTTGTTAAAAGATGCTTAAAGACTGCCAGAAACTCACCACAATAGCTTGTTGTTATTGTGCTACTCACCAGTCTTCTCATAGCTATTTGATCTAGACAAGAACTGCACTCTCACCAGAGCCAGGTTGAACAAAAGATGGGTAACTAAGCCTTTGAGCAGGCTCTTGTGTTTGGGCCGGGGACATGAGCAGTAAAGCTGCATGAAGGCACTCACTGACATGCCAATGCAGAAAAACACTAGACACTTATTTAGCCTGCTCAGGCTCTAGAGACAGATAGTAGAGCCTGCTCGCAGGCTATGAGTAACTATCCACCTGAAAAATCACTGACCCTGACTGGAAAGTGATTGCCCAATGGATAGCTTTATCCAGCTTTTGAACAATTGGGCCAGATGTATAGCTAAGGGTTGTTCAGAACTAGTCAAAAATTTTTTAGCAATTACAGTTTGTAGCTGAAGTAAAGCCAAGAAAGTAAATAACAGCAAAATAGTTTTTCCCCATATTTATTTATTAGACATTGCTGAAGTGAATTATTTCTATCATCATTCATAATATCTGGATTCAGGGTTCTAGTTTCCAGTTCCAGATTCCAGTTTCCGGATTCAGTTTTTTAGGGTTGTCCTTAATGATGTATGTGCATGTTAATCTTGAATAATCTGAAATTTCAGAGAGGTTAAGAATATAATATCATATCTGTGATGGTTCTGTATCTGTTGGTGTGCAACGATCTACACCAATATTTCAACGTAATAATGTACAGTGTATATTAATTAACCAAATTATGCTGTTTTTAGTTGACCAATGCTACTATTGTAATGTGATGTTGAAGCCCACAAATTGACAAACATGCCCAGTGTCAACTTGTCAAATATATGAAGTGGCCAGACAGTCTAGATTACAAAATTTTCTGAAAGTTGGAATTACCAGGTAAGATATTTCTGAAACATTATTTTGTAGTTAATGAATTCTCAGACATTGTTTTCTTCAAGAAAAGATTCATACCCCACATGGAGGTTTTTTTCTCTATTAGAGCTCTATCTTCCTGATACTTTAATTTGGAATTTTTGAAGACTGGCCATGAATGGGTGTTGGGTGTGAATATCTTCTGGTACTGCACATTCAGATTTACATGTAGTAAGCAAGAACATCAGTATTTATCCTGACAAACTGATTTTCTTTTGGAAGCTGAACTCATATGCAGTTGTACAGTTATATGTACAACCAAACAGCCTGGATGACCCTTTGATTGGGACTGGGCACATTGTTGTAACTTGCATTGTTCCAGTTTCTTGTTTAAAGCAAATTGCATTTGATCTCAAAAGCAAGTCGCGAAGTTCATTTCAGTTATTAAGTTTTCTTTGCATCTCAGGGCAGAGCCTGCCACTGTGAAGGTTGGGGTACCAGCCCGGGGGAGGTACTTTGGGAATTTCTGGGTGGGGATGTGCCGCTTGGACCCTGGAACCCTTAGCCTATACCAGAGCTAGTTCAGCTGAGTTTTGCTACCCTATACTAGTCTAAACTCCCCAAATCCCCCCATCTATTGACACTGTTGAGGCTGATTTGCCTAAATTTAAACTTGCTGAGTTGATTTTTTTATATTTTTGAGTGGCAATTCCTGATTTCCTTAGTCTAAATAAAATCTTCAACCAGCTAGTCAATTTTGTGAAAAATGATATCATATTCTAGACCCAAACGCTCTGATTTATATACCCTATCCTAGAGTAAACTGCTTGAAAACCATACCCTTCACAGCAGTACATACCTATATAGCCCATATATGGCAGTGCCCCCCCCGGGGGTACCAGCCCCTGGCATTTGATTCGCTAACACTCAGTAAACAACTAACAATGAAGTACACTGTATATCAAAGAAAGGAATGTCCTCTGTTAGTGTGTAAAGATTATAATAAATTATAATCGATATGTTTTTATCTGAATAACAGTGGTGTTCAAGTAGCAGCTACAGTATGATTACATGTCTGTTCCTGTCATTCAATATATGAACAGTTTACACATGGGCAGCCTGTATTAAGACATCAAAGATTTTCAAAGCAACCATGGCCTGGTGAGATATTTCTGAAGAAATATAAATTTAAAGTCGTTATGATTGCTTATAGGCATTGATTTTTATTGTAAACAATATCTTACTGAGTGTATTTTTCTTGTGTACTAATTGTTGTAGAACACAGAGATCACTATAAGTATGACAGAGATATTAAAGTGTGAAAAGTTCTATAAACAAATGCACGCAGGAACAAATCAATTTATGATGAATGCAGCTTCTGAGAGATCCCCAATGTTAATGGAACATACACCGTACATACATGCAAAAGAGTTCAATAATTTATTACTTAAGATTGCAATGATTTGTTTGGTTTCTCTGTATTTACAGACAACTTGATGGGATTATAATTTCTGCACCAAGGTCATTGAATAAACTGGCTTAGAAGTTGAGTTCTGCAACCCATCCTGTGTGTTGTAATATCATGGCTGCAACATTGTGACAGATACACTGTATTACATTATTAAGAAACACATATATTAACTAATTATTTAAGGTGCCTGTTAAATTAATCAGTTTTTCTTAGAGATAATTTACTCATGGTTTATTTAAATAATTGCTTTTTTGGCTTTAAAATGATATTTATCGTGTTTGTAAATCAATTTTGTGATAATCTGCACTGGACATGGCATAAATTAATATTTTGCCAACACGAAATGGAGACAGGCAACCTTGCCATTTGCAACGTCCAGTAAGGCTAATTTGTTCCCTACTGTTGTACAAATAGTGTTCTCTTGTTTATAAATTATTTCAATCTGTTGTTTAAATGATTGCCTCATAACCCCTATGTCCAGTTTGGTGCATGTAAGATATTGATGTATTGTTTATCCATTTTGCTGTAAGTTATCTTAATTGATGTGTCAATCAAAACATATCTTGGATATGCTGGGCTCTTCTGATAAATGTACCTATGCCTCATAACCTTTGAGTGCATTTGGTTGTGTAGTGCAGACAAAATAGATGTACATAATATAACTTACTCTTAGCTTGCTTATAATTCTTGGTATAATTTAATCATAGCAAAATTAATTAATGGAACCCAATAACAGCTCCTGTAGTCCACAATCTCAGTCAAGAAGAAGAACAAATCACATTGAAATTGAATAATAAAATTATTATTAGAAGCCTATGCAAGTATTCATGATCAGCAAAAAAAATATCATAATTACCATTCATGCAAGAGTGATTTTGCTTATTGCAAACCCTTTCGGCAGGAGGAGACTACAGACAAAAGTGAAGATGGCTAAATGTATCTTTGGGGACAAGTTAGAAAACAAAACTTTCCAACTTTTCACATATGTATACTATTTTAGTATTTTTGCGAGATTTCATTTGGTAGAGATTTAGGGACTGAATATTGTAACCACTGCATTTCAATCAGTCCCCACAGCAAAAAAATGTTTAAACTTCTTTTGTGTGGGAGTCCCCATGTTAACTAAGAAAGAATATAATGATTAATAACAATGTCTTGTCTTTCTGAATAAGGTAGGAAAGAACAGGAAATGCCACCAAAAAGCACAGAAGACAGTTCTGTTATGTGATCAAGATTTTTAGTGGCTTCCCAGAAATCCTTGAAATCATGGCTCTATATTTCACAATCACACCATTTTACACCTCGATCTGCTGATGTGATCCTATTTCCAGCTGAAACTATTAAATAGTTCGCAATTTACCTCACATACATGTTCGATTATTTTCATTAGTAACAGCATTCCGAAAAAATAACTGAGGAGTTCCGCTTTTAGGCTCGGCTAAATCTATATATTACAGTTTGTGTTGATCAAGTGATGTGATGTCTACAGCAAGAAAAGAATCATCAATGACTGCTTTGGAATGTCCACTGCGTTCCGACGGTAGTGCTAAGCGAACCGTTTCATTTTTAAAGCGCGGTTATAAGATCTAACAGATCTTCCTGTTTAGTATGCAAGCCACCGTAATGGCGGTCACCGTCGACGAAATGTTTATTTGCTCAAAATTGGGGCAAAATCTTTCGGAGATGGAAGTCAAGACATTTGTAAGGATACAGAAAGTAATTTGGGACCGGTTGCTGGCTTCTAAGGCTGAATTTATCCAGAAGCAAGCTGTATTTTCGTTTTCGTGCCGAAAGCCATACGATGAAATATTATCGGTTTGTTCTGCTGTCTTGTTCTGTTTTTCTCTTGGTCTTTTTTGTAGCCCGCCGAGGCCAGTCTTTCGTCTAAATCAGTTGAAAAAAGTTCGAAAAAGATGTTGCCATTCACGTTTAAGCTCTCAGGCGTTAATTGTGGAGTTTTTTGGCCGAAACGTCGGCTTTGTTATGTTCGTGTTCTTCGGTTGCTATGGGCGACCGTTGCTTCTTTTGTTAGGTCAAGTCTGGGGAGTGAGGTCACAAAAAATTCGAATTAATTCTGGTTTTGTTCGATTTCGCTGAAATTTTAACACGATAAAGCTGGATTGTTAAGGAATAGATTTTCCGCCTGCCAATGTGTGGTAGCTATTAACGCTGAAGTGTTATATCGCTTAGAAGTCAGGGTTTTGAAGAGATTTTTTTGCAACGTGTGGGTTCGGCGTGATTTTGTAATCGGAGGTTTTTGTTGACCCCGAAGGAAAAAATATCCGGAAAAGGTCATTTCATCGACGATTCAAACGAATATAAATATGTATATGTTCCGAGCGAAATATCTGGTGAAAAAATATAATTTTTGACAAGCGCTGGGTTTTCAATTTTTTCCCGGGAAAGATGAGATTTATTATTGTTTCAACAGCTTTTGGCGAGTAAACATCACAGGTTGCGTGACTCAAAATTTGGCCGAGTGGAAGCTTGGGTCTACTCGCACACAAGTCGAAACAAGAAGATCTGTTAGATCTTATAACCGCGCTTTTAAAATTTAACTGTTTGCTTAGCACTACCGTCGGAACGTAGTGCACATTTCAAAGCAGTCATTGATGATTCTTTTCTTACTGTAGATGTACGAGAGTTTTGACGGACCCCTACCCCCGTAGTTTGCGACATTCAATTGTGTGACCAAATATGGTAGTGAGCACATGTAGTCACTTTTCTCAGAAACTGGAGAGACGAAGCAGCGAGTTAAACTGTGAGCATACTGTGAGTTTAGAGAGAGTTTTAGCTGCGAAATAAACCTGAAAACTAGTGAGTACTGTATACCGTTGATAAACGGCTCACTTTTTGGTGCCGGGACCAGGATCGCACTGTGGAGGTACGTCGAGAACTGCGAAAATATCGGTGGAATCGAGAGTGAGAGAATAAAAACAAGGAGCGTCCGTGAGTCAAAGCAAACATGAGCGACGGCGAAGCAGAAGCCAGCGAAGACGAACAACGTCTCATTAGAGAGATTTACAAAGAAATAAACAAGCTGAAATACTTCTTGGAGGAGGCAGGAGAACTGATTGAACTCGGGGACTTTGCTGTGATGGATATCGCCGACAAACGAGCCGAGAAAATTATCGCGAAACTATCAGATCTTATTTCATAGACAGAAGAGTTGAAAATCGAGCGAGGAGTGACATCTCGTTCTGTGAGACAGTGGAAGAAAGACACCAAATCCAAATATGCAGCGTTAGTTATCGACAAGGAGAGGCTTGGAAAGTGTCTTAGTGAAAAAGAAGAGGAAATTGAGCGGCGGAAAGAAGATTCGAAACGGGAACAACGGATGGAAGACGAGCGGCGACTTTGCGAGCTCCGTGAAAGACAACAGAACCACGAGCGTGAGTTATGGAAGGAAAAGCTCGAAGCAGAATTGCGGGTAGCGGAGAAGAAATTAGAAATGGAGAAAACCGCCGTTTCCAGCACAACTAAACTGCCGAAACTTAAGATGACACCGTTCAAAGGTACTGCTGGCGACTGGGTGAGATTTGAAAACATGTTCCTAACTCAAGTGGATGCCAAGTCAATTTCTGACGAAGAGAAATTCGGCTATGTGCTAGAATCTGTCGGGCCGAAGGTGAGAGACCGAATTGCAAACTTGAAACCTGGGCGTATTGGTTATAAGACGGCATGGGAACGACTTAAAAAGGAGTTCGGTCAAACTAAAGTTGTCATCAATGCACACATGGACGAAATAATCAATCTACCTCTGGTCAAAGGAACGAATTATTTCAAAATACAAGAGTTTTACGAGAGGCTGAGCAAAAACTATGACGCTCTCCAAACACTTGAAGAAGCTGAGAAATTACAAGGGTTTGTAATGAATACGATCAACAAATTGCCACATGTCAAAGCGGACCTAGTACGAGTTGATGAGAATTGGGAGGAATGGTCGATGGAACATTTAATTGACGCTTTGCAGAAGTGGCTAAAGAGAAATCACGTGGAAAATAGCAAATGCGAGAAACATCTCTTCACACAGAAGCCAGGAGATAATCGGTCACCTTATTGCCTTTTCTGCCGAAAGCATGATCACTGGAGTGGAAACTGCACCGTGGTATCAGGGTTGGTGAACAGAAAGAAGTTCTTTGTGGATCACAATTTATGCTTTAACTGTGGGCGTGCAAATCACAGAGCAGACCAGTGCCAGAGGCGCGGGTGCCTGAAGTGCAAATACAAACATCATACAAGCATATGCGACAGAGAGGAGAGAGAAAGCAGCAGTGCGAATGGGGTTTCGCTGACTGGCTACACTAATTATGCAGAGGAGAGAGTACTACCCGCCATAATTCCCGTGAACATCAAAGGACAGGTTCTCTGGGCCCACCTGGACACAGGATCTGCACGCAATTTCATCTCTCGTGAGGCAGTCAAGATGTTAAAGTTGAAGCCAACTCGTCATAAGACCCATGAAATCTTGACGGTCAATGGAACCAAAGTTCAGTCCATACCAATCTTTGACACCCGCATTGAATCGCTGGACGGAAAATCATGTGAAGAAATTGAATTCACTGGCTCAAAGTTTGTGGACTTTACCACAGTGAGAAGGCCAGACATGAACCAGCTGAAACTGAAGTACTCGCATACACGAGACAAGAGGTTCTACATGACGTCTTCAGGAGAACACCAGATACATCTCATTCTCGGAGATAGCATTTACGGCAGAATAAGGACGGAGAGAGTGTTCAAAGGGAAGGCAGGAGACCCCCTAGTGGAAGAGACAACGTTTGGTTGGGTGGTCCATGGTGGAGATGTATATGGGAGTGGCAGCACCTGCATGTACTTGAGAGAAGTTAACGACTATGAGAAACTTTACAGTTTGGATGTACTGGAGATTGAGGATCGGAGTGAGAATGATCAGCTGGATGGTCTGCGTGACTTCAAGGAGAGTATAGTGAAAAGAGAGGATGGAAGGTATGAGGTCAGTTTTCCATGGATTCCTGGAACAATGTTATCGAACACAAATGAGACACTTAGCAGAAAGCGTCTTGAGAATGTGGAGAGAAAATTGTCGAGAAATGAGAAATTGAGAGAAGAATATGGTGGCATCGTCGAAGAGCAGCTCAAAGAAGGCACAATAGAAGAAGCTCCTCAGAATCCAACCGGAGAACGAGTATTCTACATGCCACATAAACCAGTTGTAAAGCAAAGTGTAGTTACCACGAAGGTTCGCATGGTGTTTGACGCGAGTGCTAAACCACACCCATTGGCCAACAGCATCAATGACTGCATGTTTACTGGGCCCCCATCACAGCCACTTTTCTGGGACATAACGGTTAGAGCGCGCATGTCCACAAATCTACTTCTGGGTGATATTGAGAAGGCGTTTCTGCAGATAAGTGTTAAAGAGGAAGATAGAAATTCATTCAGATTCCTGTTCAATGTCAAGGGAGAAGAGAAGCATCTAAGATTTACACGTGTACCCTTTGGAGTTGAAGCGAGCCCCTTCTTATTGGGAGCCACTCTGCAGCATCACTTTTAACAGCAAGGGCCAGAGTTCTCAGAAACCGTGAGCGCACTCAAGGAGAACACTTATGTTGACAATCTAATGCAAACGGGAGAAGATAATGAGAAGCTTGTGAGGTTCAAAGAAGAGAGCACTATCATACTCGAGTCAGCTCAGTTTCCAGTTCACAAGTGGGAATCGAACGTTAAATGTCTTGAGAGTGAAGGCATGCCAAACCCTAGCAAGATTCTAGGACATACATGGAACAAAGAAGATGATACACTGGAGCTGCCTGCAAAGCCTTTCCCACACGAACAGCTAGTGACTAAGCGAACTATCCTCAGTTATCTAGGAACTGTGTATGACCCACTCGGGATAATCTCGCCCACTATGGCTGAAGGAAAACACATCTACCGCAAAACCTGTGATGAAAAGAAGGGCTGGAATGCAGAAGTTTCTACTCATTTGAAGAGCCAATGGCTCAAGTGGACAAAGCAGCTTAAAGATGTCAGAATTCCTAGAAGTGTTGCTACCTCAATTGGAGAGATGGAAGCAGTCCATTTACATATTTTCGCAGATGCAAGCATTCTAGCATGCTGTGCAGTGGCGGTTGAGGTTGTGGAGCACGGGACAGGCGTGGCTAAAGGGCTGCTGACATCAAAATCACGAATCTCAAAGAGAAACACTTCAATAGGTAGACTGGAACTTGTGAGCGGTCATATGGCAGCGAATATGGCGAAGAACCTTGGCACTGCTCTTCAGCGGTGGCCCATCAGATCTACCACCATTTGGATGGACAGCATGGTGGCGTTGTATTGGATAACCAATCCTGGCAAAGGTTGGAAGGTGTTTGTGGCCAATAGAGTGAAGAAGATAGCAGAAACCACTGGTCCAATCAACATCACTTGGAAGTACTCCCCATCCGAAATGAATCTAGCAGACCTTGGAAGTAGAGGGGCGACCATTGCAAAGATGGAGAGAGGAAACTGGTTTGCTGGTCCAGATTGGCTCTTGGATGAGAGACAGTGGCCACAGCAGCCAAGGCTGAACAACAGCAAGGAGACAGATGAGGAGTTCAAGGCCAACCAAGAGGCAGTTCTTCGCACAGATGAGCGCAAGTTGGATGAGTGGGATGCATTGCTCGAGAGAAGTACCTACTGGCGGACATAGAGAGTAACAGCATGGGTTCTGAGGTTCGTCGGCAACTGCAAGGCGAGAAGAAACAAGTTAAAGAAAACAGCAGGGCCGTTAGTAACCGAGGAAATCACGACTGCGAGAAACTCCTGGGTAAAGCGAGTTCAGAAAGCAGACGAAGCATGTCTACAATCCCCGGGATGGAAGTTGGTCAGAGATGAACATACAGGTGTTCTCAAGTGTGAAGGCAGAATTAAAGGATACAGGCCAACGTACCTTCCTAGAGGACCATTTGCTGAGAAGCTTATTGTTCACACACACAATCAGGTCTTGCATCTTGGAACTGCAAACATAATGGCAAGTGTGAGAGAGAACTGGTGGATACTGAAGTTGAGAGCCAAAGTTAAGAAAGTTATCAAGAAGTGCAATGTTTGCAAAGTATTCTCCACCAGACCATACGGAGTGCCGTCGACAAGTGCCTTGCCAGAATACAGAACAGAGGGGAGCAGACCATTCGAAGTGACTGGAGTAGACTTTGCCGGACCTTTTAGTTATAAGGTTGGAAAAAAGGAACAAGGAAAGTGCTACCTTATTATTTTCACATGTACAAGCTCCAGAGCAATCCATTTAGAAGTAACAAGGACCCAAACAGCAGACGAATTCAAGCAGAAACTCAATGCATTTATCTCACGTCGAACAAGACCTCGCATCATCATCTCAGACAATGCGAAAGTATTCAAGACTACAGCAGATTGGATCAAAACCATCAGGAAAAGTGAGAAGCTACAGGATTATCTAGCACGTGAGAACATTCATTGGTGGGGAGGATTCTATGAGAGATTGATCAAGGAGATCAAGAAGGCGATGCACAAGACCTTAGGACGGTCACATCTTTCCTATGAAGCATTTGAATCAGTCATCATGGATGTTGAGAGAAATCTTAACAATCGACCCCTGAGGTATGTTGAAACAGAGGGAGGAGAGGAAGAAGTGCTGACGCCGAATGTGATCCTGTGGGGGCGAGATGCATACCCAGTAGAGGACATTGAAAATTCTGAAGCAGAGAAGCTGCCGAAGATGAGCAAGCGATTGGAAGATGCCAAAGCCCATGTGTGGAAACGCTGGAAGAGAGAGTATGTCCACAGCCTAATGGAAAGCCACAGGCTTAACAAGGAAACAGGAACCACACCTAAAGTGGCAGAAATTGTACTCATTGTTGGAGATGAGAAGAATCGCGGCGAATGGAAAAAAGGAAAGGTGGTGCGTCTTGTACAAGGTAAGGACGGAGTTGTGAGAGGTGTGACGTTGTTCCGTAAAGGACATACCATTGAGCGACCACTTCAGTTAGTCTGCCCTTTGGAAATCCGAGCAGTGGAAAATACTGATGAGCCTCAGGAAGGGGGGAGACAACAAGTTGACTTAAGAAGCCAGAGACCAAGAAGAACTGCAGCTCAGAGGGCTACCAAGAGAATTGCAGAACAGATGCATGCAGAGGAGGAGGATTGATAAACTGAACTGTCGTCAAGCAAACCGGACTGTTGTTGATAAACCGCACTATCACTAAGTATACGGAACTGTCGTGAAGCAAATCGAACTGTCTTTAGAGTAACATGATTGTAAAAATTGAGCTACAATTTTTAGGGGACTTGTGTACGAGAGTTTTGACGGACCCCCACCCCCGTAGTTTGCGACATTCAATTGTGTGACCAAATATGGTAGTGAGCACATGTAGTGACTTTTCTCTGAAACTGGAGAGACGAAGCAGCGAGTAGAACTGTGAGCATACTGTGAGTTTAGAGAGAGTTTTAGCTGCGAAATAAACCTGAAAACTAGTGAGTACTGTGTACCGTTGATAAACGGCTCAGTAGACATCACATCACTTGATCAACACAAACTGTATTATTGCACCATCAGTGCTAGCCGTTGACAAATCTCCGATGACGTAATGGTCCTAATCTAGAACTTTCTTCGGGATATGTATGGGCATTAACGATATGAACCACACGATAATAACACTATTAACAACAGCTTTCTTTCTTTAAAGACATGATGAAATTTAATTGGTGTTTTCCACGAGTAAAGGGCTAGCAAAGTAGTCACACAAGTCATATAAAAAAACCCTATCCCGACCGATGTATCGATTTTGGTCACTCCAGTGACCACAGATTGAAAACGTGACAGAAAATTGGCGTTACTTTTGATTCTCACCAAATTTGTCATATCCCCCCCTCGGGAGAATTTTGTTAAGTTAGCTAATTTAGTATGCAAGCCACCGTAATGGCGGTTGCCGCGGCGAAATGTGTATTTGCTCAAAATTGGGGCAAAATCTTTTGGAGATGGAAATCAGGACATTTGTAAGGATACAGACAGTAATTTGGGAGAAGTTGCTGGCTTCTAAGGCTGAATTTATCCAGAAGTAAGCTGTATTTTCGTTTTCGTGCCGAAAGCCATGCGATGAAATATTATCGGTTTGTTCTGCTGTCTTGTTCTGTTTTTTCTCTTGGTCTTTTTTGTAGCCCGCCGAGGCCAGTCTTTCGTCTAAATCAGTTGAAAAAAGTTCGAAAAAGATGTTGCCATTCAAGCTTAAGCTCTCAGGCGATAATTGTGGAGTTTTGGGGGCGAAACGTCGGCTTTGTTATGTTGGTGTTTTTCGGTTGCTATGGGCGACCGTTGCTTCCTTTGTTAGGTCAGGTCTGGGGAGTGAGGTCACAAAAAATTCGAATTAATTCTGGTTTTGTTCGATTTCGCTGAAATTTTAACACGATAAAGCTGGATTGTTAAGGAATAGATTTTCCGCCTGCCAATGTGTGGTAGCTATTAACGCTTAAGTGATATATCGCTTGGAAATCAGGGTTTTGAAGAGTTTTTTTTGCAACGTGTGGGTTCGGCGTGATTTTGTAATCGGAGGTTTTTGTTGACCCCGAAGGAAAAAATATCCGGAAAAGGTCATTTCATCGATGATTCAAACGAATATAAATATGTATATGTTCCGAGCTAAATTTCTGGTGAAAAAATATAATTTTTGACGAACGCTGGGTTTTTAATTTTTTTCCCGCGAAAGTCAGTATCGGAGATGAGATTTATTAATGTTTCAAGAACTTTTGGCGAGTAAACATCACAGGTTGCGTGACTCAAAATTTGGCCGAGTGAAAGCTTGGGTCTGGTCGCCTACAAATCGAAGAAGATCTGTTAGATCTTATAACCACGCTTTTAAAATTTAACTGTTTGCTTAGCACTACCGTCGGAACGCAGTGCACATTCGAAAGCAGTTATTGATGATTCTTTTCTTACTG